>NC_045438.1:76361529-76389198 GCF_002776525.5 Piliocolobus tephrosceles | reverse complement strand
TATTTATTTATTTATTTATTTTTGAGACAGAGTCTTGCTCTGTCGCCCAGGCTGGAGTGCAGTGGCCGGATCTCGGCTCACTGCAAGCTCCGCCTCCCGGGTTCACACCATTCTTCTGCCTCAGCCTCCCAAGTAGCTGGGACTACAGGTGCCCGCCACCACGCCCAGCTAGTTTTTTGTACTTTTTAGTAGAGACGGGGTTTCGCCATGTTAGCCAGGATGGTCTTGATCTCCTGACCTCGTGATCCGCCCGTCTCAGCCTCCCAATGTGCTGGGATTACAGGCTTGAGCCACTGCGCCCGGACAGAATATTATTTTTTAATAGTCGGAAAGAATGCCCCCATAGGGGCTTTTTGTAATCTCGAAGTACATAAGTCAGACCGTCTCCAAGGTGCCTCTTTTGACACTTGACTGTCTTATATTCATGGAATTTTTTTTTAAAGAGCATAAAATAGAGAAGCTGGAAAGACATTTTTTAATGGAAACGAGAATAGGAAAATCAATATCAGTAAAATAATAATCTTTTAAAAACCAACATGTTGCTCTCTGTTCAGATCAAATCTGATCAACAGCTGCTAGTCTTTACAAGTTCAGGTTTCAAGCACCTGCGATCTTTGGTTTTATTTGATATTATTGGCCTTAGTGTCACTTTGGCTCAGGGGCACACTTTCAAAAGTAATGCTTGATTTAAAATATATGTAAGAGTAACTGTATTTACATGTGTATGTTGGTAAGTGGCTATGAATGAGATGAAAGGACAAAAATACAATAGGTATTATAACTGACAAAATTTTTGTACATGTCCCACATTCAAAAACATTAATACATATGTGTACAAATGAAAGCCTTTATTCTTGGTGATTTTTCCATTACCTATAATTTGCCTCTAAATTGAAAAAGTGATTCCTTGAGCACAGACAGCATGACCTAAATAATTGTCCTTAAACCTGACTCTGATTCTTCATTGAAATTTTGAAATTTAATCATTTAACTTTTGTTGGCACAAAGAGACAGACCTAAATAGCAGACCCATTTGCATTCACAATTGCTCACATTTGAGTGGAAACATTCCAAAATCCATATCCTTTGAAAAGCTCTGCCATGACTGGTAAACTAAACACAAAACATACAAATAAATGAATTGTATTTTCTAGCAGTGCTGCTGAATCAAATATATGACTTATTTTCTTCTTATATTATTTGATATCTGTATTGACACAGAACCTCCAAACCAACAAACCAGTAATAAATTGAAACTCTTAGACTAGAAACTGGAATCTTGATCAACAGTTTGTTCTGTGCTTTTTTTCCCCCCGATTTAAACACAGCTGAAATTACATTATTTAGAGCCACAATCTGTGCTAAGTCTTCAAATTAAAAATTATTTTTCATAAATACTCTTTTTAATTCCCTAATTATAGTATTCGATGAGTCATATGAATTTTAAGTAATCTTTTATTGTGCCAGGTATGAGAGTACTGTATAAATTAATCATTTTCATTAAGTAATGATGACTACCTTAGTGTAAGTGAATTTGCACTGTTTATTTTAACATTAATTACCGCTGATACATACAGCTTTATATGTTCTACCTGTCATAAATATTTCAAAATGCTTCATACGCCAGGTGACTGATTCCATTTGCTAAAGTTAGATATAATATGGGGAGTCAATCTAATTTGAGTGACAGTGAAAGGGGTGGAGATTGACCAGGCTCACTGAACAGGAGAATGTCAAGATTTAGGGAGTTTAACATGCCACAGATGAATCCTTCAGCAGGACAAGATGGGCCAAATTGATGGATCCACCGTTATATTGAGGGGTCAAACCAAGAGGTGAGAATTGGAAAGCAAAGGCAAATAATGCTGGAATAAAATGACTGGTGGAAATGTCAGAGCAGGAGCTAAAGAACCAGCAACAATCAGACCAGAAGAAAGAAAAGTGGGTATCAGAGGAAAGCGAGATCTGAAATCAGCAAATTGAAGTATAAGGGAATGAGAGAAACTCTCAAAGTGCCAGACAAAATTTGGCCAGACTCTCAAATGCTATCCCAGCTAGATTTTATTTTGTGTTGTTCCATGTGCCATATACATCTAGTTTCTGACGTTATCATCTAATATAACGATTTTGTTGATTCCCAGATAATTTTCCATGACTCTTTTTATTAAAAATGAATTTTTAAACCAGACACTATGGTTTAAAATGAATTTTAAACCACACACTATGTTAAGTGTTTAAGTTACCTAAGTATCCCAGGACTGACAAGTAAACAATTATCATCCAAGACAGCAAATACTATTGAAATTTGGCTGATGAGGCACAAAGCAGAGGAAGTGGGGGAGTATCCCCTGCACGTGACTGTGTAGTTCCTGGAGAGGAAAGGGTGTTTGGATGGGAAAAGCTGGGGCTGCAACTCAGCTTGAGATGCAAGCCAAGCTTTGTGACCTGGTCACCCTGGAGAAGTTATCACCATGCTGCAAGACTTCAGAGGAGGCACCCCTTTTCATTGTTTGCCCATTCCTGGGGGGTACTTTTTTGCAGTTTGCCCAAGGCAGCTTCATGCAGTGTGGGTGCCTCCAGGAGGAGGATGGCTAGTTGAACCTCAAATGGGCTGCCCAGGTATAAAATCCACCATGAACTAGAGTATAATTTTCAGCTTTCCAAATACATCAATCTGAACTTGCTAATGAAATGAGAGTAAATCAGTAGATTCAGCTTTTGTGCAGCACACATTCTTTCTTTGTATGTATATATGTGGCTTAAAAGATTTCTTCAGTGTCTTATTTCATGTGGAATAGTATTCAGATCCCTACAACAGTGTCTTTCAAAGTTTTTTTTTTTTTTTTTTTTTAACTAGGACCTAAATGGGGAAACAATATTTATATACCATGACCCAGTACACAGATATTCACATACACACACACACACAGCCCTGAAGCAATGATTTTATGAAAATTATTTTCTTAACGTATGCAATGCACTTTGATTTTTCTTGTTCTTTTCTGTTCTATTTCATTTAAGAAAATTGTTGCACGTCACTGAATTGATTTCAAGGCCAACATTGGTCACAGGCCAATTTGAAAAACATTATCTTACAACTCGTTATAACATGACTCTATCTAACGTTTTTGGAACCTGTTTCTCCCTCTGCCTTAAATCGTCCATTCAGATATCTCTGCAGGAAAGGCTCCTTCCTTTCTAAGTTTCTACTCAAATGCCACTGCTTCAAAGAAGCCTGGAGTTACCTTACCACCCATCCAGAAGACCTTCACCCTAACTCTACGGGCAATGATTTTCTTCATTTATTTGTTTACTTGTTTATTTCATGCCCCCTTCCCACATATGAACATGCAAGCTTTGTAAGAGAAGACAGCCAGCTTCCTTGCTGCTGTTCTCCACAAATTCTGGCAACATGGCAAGTGATTAATGAAGATATATATTTTATCTATCATATACGCACATCTGTTCCAAAATTCCAAAATATTATTTTACAGTAGAAAAGACCATTTTTATTCAATCTGGGAAGTGTTGTCAGCAGATCATTGTGCTTTCCTCTAAAGGAATGTTACATTTGGAAAAATTATCAGAGTGACAGAAATTAATCATGTATTTTGAGTTTAGTGGCATCCAAAAGAACATCTCCTTAATAAGGCAATACACCCTAGTGACTAGAAAACTTTTGTCTCTGAAGCTGTGCACTTTCTTCTTTCTACCAGGCTTAAATGGCAAATCCAAGCTATATTTGATCTTCACTTTTCATTACACAGAGCAGAATCCAAATTTTATATGACCTGAAGCTCATATGGTTTGGAGCCCCATTGAAGAATAGGAAATTACAAATACAACATGTGCTCACAGTGTTCACCGAATGGAAAGGAAAATGTTATGGAGAAATGCTAAGAACCAGTAGTCTTTATCCAATTATAGTAGAAATGCCTCAGTTATGTAAATGTTAGAAGTATGTGTGACCCTCTCAGGCGTCTCTCAGGAGCCATGAAAATAGCTATGTTTAAGCTTCATTGCTTCACAGGGCATTTACCTCTGCTTCTAGGTATACATTTAGTTACAAAATAGTCTTTTTTTTCCCCCCCCTGAAGTAAAGTACAATTGTTACGATTTGTTTTCTGAGTTGCGATCTTGTTTATTTCTCCTTGATATTGCTAACAAATTACTTCAATACGAATTGTGGGTATTTCATAAATCTTACTTCATACACTTAAAAACAAATATTTTGGTTTTGTTTCTGAGATAGCTAATTACTTTCATTGTATATGTGCTTTGTGATTTTAGCTTCAGAAAGGAAATGCATTTCTTTTCTTTTTTTTTTTTTATTATACTTTAAGTTCTAGGGTACATGTGCATAACGTGCAGGTTTGTTACATATGTATACATGTGCCATGTTGGTGTGCTGCACCCATCAACTCGTCAGCACCCATCAATTCATCATTTATATCAGGTATAACTCCCCAATGCAATCCCTCCCCCCTCCCCCCTCCCCATGATAGGCCCCAGTGTGTGATGTTCCCCTTCCCGAGTCCAAGTGAGCTCATTGTTCAGTTCCCACCTATGAGTGAGAACATGCGGTGTTTGGTTTTCTCTTCTTGTGATAGTTTGCTAAGAATGATGGTTTCCAGCTGCATCCATGTCCCTACAAAGGACGCAAACTCATCCTTTTTTATGGCTGCATAGTATTCCATGGTGTATATGTGCCACATTTTCTTAATCCAGTCTGTCACTGGTGGACATTTGGGTTGATTCCAAGTCTTTGCTATTGTGAATAGTGCCGCAATAAACATACGTGTGCATGTGTCTTTGTAGTAGCATAATTTATAATCCTTTGGGTATATACCCAGTAGTGGGATGGCTGGGTCATATGGTACATCTAGTTCTAGGTCCTTGAGGAATCGCCATACTGTTTTCCATAATGGTTGAACTAGTTTACAATCCCACCAACAGTGTAAAAGTGTTCCTATTTCTCCACATCCTCTCCAACACCTGTTGTTTCCTGATTTTTTAATGATTGCCATTCTAACTGGTGTGAGATGGTATCTCATTGTGGTTTTGATTTGCATTTCTCTGATGGCCAGTGATGATGAGCATTTTTTCATGTGTCTGTTGGCTGTATGAATGTCTTCTTTTGAGAAATGTCTGTTCATATCCTTTGCCCACTTTTGGATGGGGTTGTTTGTTTTTTTCTTGTATATTTGTTTGAGTTCTTTGTAGATTCTGGAAATTAGCCCTTTGTCAGATGAGTAGATTGCAAAAATTTTCTCCCATTCTGTAGGTTGCCTGTTCACTCTGATGGTAGTTTCTTTTGCTGTGCAGAAGCTCTTTAGTTTAATGAGATCCCATTTGTCAATTTTGGCTTTTGCTGCCGTTGCTTTTGGTGTTTTAGACATGAAGTCCTTGCCCATGCCTATGTCCTGAATGGTACTACCTAGATTTTCTTCTAGGGTTTTTATGGCATTAGGTCTAACATTTAAGTCTCTAATCCATCTTGAATTAATCTTCGTATAAGGAGTAAGGAAAGGATCCAGTTTCAGCTTTCTACCTATGGCTAGCCAATTTTCCCAGCACCATTTATTAAATAGGGAATCCTTTCCCCATTTCTTGTTTTTGTCAGGTTTGTCAAAGATCAGATGGTTGTAGATGTGTGGCATTATTTCTGAAGGCTCCGTTCTGTTCCATTGGTCTATATCTCTGTTTTGGTACACAGTACCATGCTGTTTTGGTTACTGTAGCCTTGTAGTATAGTTTGAAGTCAGGTAGCGTGACGCCTCCGGCTTTGTCCTTTTGACTTAGGATTGTCTTGGCAATGCGGGCTCTTTTTTGGTTCCATATGAACTTTAAAGCAGTTTTTTCCAATTCGGTGAAGAAACTCATTGGTAGCTTGATGGGGATGGCATTGAATCTATAAATAACCTTGGGCAGTATGGTCATTTTCACGATATTGATTCTTCCTATTCATGAGCATGGTATGTTCTTCCATTTGTTTGTGTCCTCTTTGATTTCACTGAGCAGTGGTTTGTAGTTCTCCTTGAAGAGGTCCTTTACATCCCTTGTAAGTTGGATTCCTAGGTATTTTATTCTCTTTGAAGCAATTGTGAATGTAAGTTCATTCCTGATTTGGCTCTCTGCTTGTCTGTTACTGGTGTATAAGAATGCTTGTGATTTTTGCACATTAATTTTGTATCCTGAGACTTTGCTGAAGTTGCTTATCAGCTGAAGAAGATTTTGGGCTGAGACGATGGGGTTTTCTAAATACACAATCATGTCATCTGCAAACAGGGACAATTTGACTTCTTCTTTTCCTAACTGAATACCCTTGATTTCTTTCTCTTGCCTGATTGCCCTAGCCAGAACTTCCAACACTATGTTGAATAGGAGTGGTGAGAGAGGGCATCCCTGTCTTGTGCCAGTTTTCAAAGGGAATTTTTCCAGTTTTTGCCCATTCAGTATGATATTAGCTGTGGGTTTGTCATAAATAGCTCTTATTATTTTGAGGTACGTTCCATCAATACCGAATTTATTGAGCGTTTTTAGCATGAAGGGCTGTTGAATTTTGTCAAAAGCCTTTTCTGCATCTATTGAGATAATCATGTGGTTCTTGTCTTTGGTTCTGTTTATATGCTGGATTACGTTTATTGATTTGCGAATGTTGAACCAGCCTTGCATCCCAGGGATGAAGCCCACTTGATCATGGTGGATAAGCTTTTTGATGTGCTGCTGAATCCGGTTTGCCAGTATTTTATTGAGGATTTTTGCATCGATGTTCATCAGGGAGATTGGTCTAAAATTCTCTTTTTTTGTTGTGTCTCTGCCAGGCTTTGGTATCAGGATGATGTTGGCCTCATAAAATGAGTTAGGGAGAATTCCCTCTTTTTCTATTGATTGGAATAGTTTCAGAAGGAATGGTACCAGCTCCTCCTTGTACCTCTGGTAGAATTCAGCTGTGAATCCATCTGGTCCTGGGCTTTTTTTGGTGGGTAGGCTATTAATTGTTGCCTCAATTTCAGAGGCTGCTCTGTCGCGGGGGCTGGAGTGCAGTGGCCGGATCTAAGCTCACTGCAAGCTCCGCCCCCCAGGTTTAGGCCATTCTCCTGCCTCAGCCTCCGGAGTAGCTGGGACTACAGGCGCCCGCCACCTCGCCCAGCTCCTTTTCTGTATTTTTTAGTAGAGACGGAGTTTCACCGTGTTAGCCAGGATGGTCTCGATCTCCTGACCTCGTGATCCGCCCGTCTCAGCCTCCCAAAGTGCTGGGATTACAGGCTTGAGCCACCGCGCCCGGCAGGAAATGCATTTCTAATTACAGATGGCAGGAGCCTCGCTCTCCTCCAGCCTCCGTGCCTTCCCTACTCTAGCCCCTGACACCACCATGGAAATAAAACAAGGGCTATGATAGAAAAACAAAAAAAAAAAAACATAGGTACTATGTGAGAAAATATAAGATGACCTAAGACAGACAACAAAAATTAAGAAAGATTTCCTGAAATCTTTCTTAGGCATCAGTAGACGATTTATAGAGGATGTATTAGTTTTCTATTCCTGCTGTAATGAATTGCTAGACACTTGATAGTTTAAAGCAAGATAAGCTTATTATCTTACAGTTCTCTTAAGTCAGAAGTCCAGCTCAGGTCGGGCCAGGCGCGGTGGCTCACGCCTGTAATCCCAGCACTTTGGGAGGCCCAGATGGGCCGATCACGAGGTCAGGAGATGGAGACCATCCTGGCTAACACGGTGAAACCCCGTCTCTACTAAAAATACAAAAAACTAGCCTGGCGAGGTGGCGGGCGCCTGTAGTCCCAGCTACTCGGGAGGCTGAGGCAGGAGAATGGCGTGAACCCAGGAGGCAGAGCTTGCAGTGAGCCGAGATAGTGCCACCGCACTCCAGCCTGCGCCACAGAGCGATACTCCGTGTCAAAAAAAAAAAAAAAAAAAAAAAAAAAAAAAAAAAAAGTCCAACTCAGGTCTTACTGGGATAAATTAAGATGTTAGCAGAGTTATATCTCTTTCTAGAAGCTTTTGAGGATAATTTGTTTCCTTGACTTTTCTATCTTCTAGAGGTTGCCTGCATTCTTTGGCTCATGGTTCTTCCTCCATTTTTTAAAGTCAGCAAGTTTCATTGCCCTGACCTTTCTTCTAGAGATACCTTCCTCTGAGCACAGCAAGTAAAGGGCCTCTGTTTTTAGAGACCCATGTGATTATATTGTGCCGTCCAGAAAATCCAGGATATCACTTGATTTTAAGGTCTTAAACTTAATCATATCTGCAAAGTCTCTTTTGCCATATAAAGTAACATATTCACAGCTTTCAGGGATTCCCACCCAGGCATCTCCTGGGGGACAGGGGAGTTCATTCTGCTTACCACAGTGGGTAAGTGGATGATCAGTGCCAGAAAGATAAATTTGACAATGAGTGAGTAGTAAAATTGGAAATCATTACATGCCTACCACTGTTACTCAATGGGAAGTGTTTGTAGCTTGAGAAGAAGATTTTGCTGTGTCAGATGTAATGAAGGATTGACAAAGAGAAGCAAGGTTTCGAAATTGGACAAAGGGATAGATGGTACTCCCACTTATGAAGCTGGGACTAAAAGGAGAGAATAATGTATAGTGAATTCATATTGTCATATTGATTTAAGTTCCTATGATACTTAATGCTACATCTGGGAGAAGACGAGTGTATTCTCATGGAATGGAAGCCAGAAAGGAGATCTGCACTGGATGCTTTGATTAACAAGTGCTCACTGATTCATAAAATATTCCTGGACATGTCCTAAGTGCCAGTTGTGGGAAATGAGAGGGGGAACTGACCAAGTACAATCGGAGCTAATTCAAAGTCTGATTTTCCTGAGTGGTGCATCTGCAGTAAGTAAAACCAGGTGTGGAACAGCAGGAATGCTGTAGTCATTTGAATCCTGATTCTGCTACTTTCTACTTGGGTAACTTTCAGGAAATTATTTACTCTCACTGTGTTTCACTGTCCTTTCTTCTGAGATAGTTATAATAATAAAAGTGTTTTCTTCATAGTTTTGTCCTGAGTTCCTACATGTAAAATTCTTTGAATAGTGTCTGACACATTTTAAATACATACTACTTATCAATATGAAAAGACAAGGGAAAATTATGGAATTGGTCCCCTTGAAGTAAGAGTTTGATTGGTCTAAGTCAGAAAGTAATGGATAGGAAGTAGAGGGGGACATAGAGTCATCAAATCATCTCTTCCTTCCAAGGTTGTAGCCTTTTGGGTGCTGTCCTCTGGAATCCTTAGTTCTCAGGCTGCTTTTCTGGAGTCTCTTTCTAAGAATTATGCAAGCTAGTAACATTCAGTCTCCTGGGATGTCAATCATCAAAATGCCAAAACATGTGCTGCTCACTGATAAAATTCAGTGTTTAAATTGAAGAATAAAAACATTTATACACAATTTATATATCTCATTGTAATAAAGGAAGTATATCTTAGTCCTGTCCTTCTTGAGTGGGTAAACAACTCTTTCTTACATCTTCCATGTCTCATATGAGGCCATCCTGTTTCAAAGCCCGGGGCCAAGGTAAACTGTCAGAAAGAGGTTTGAAAAGGAAGAGGTGGTTGGTTTTAATACTCATCCATTTGTATTAGCATGAGAATAAATGAGATCTACCAGACTCCCATGTTGGCCCCCAATTCACAGCATCTGGAGTAAGAAACACAAATTGGACAATAGTTTTGACTTTTCTTCCTCTTTAAACTCTGTTTTCCTTATCTTAATTATTTCTTTTGTGGTTTGAGTATCTCTGTTATTTTCATTCACAGAAAAGAGAGAACCAGAATTTTGGAATAATCGTAACAAGATGATAGTGAAAGGGTGAAGTTCGTGATATACGGGATTAGCTAACATGGACTAAATAGTTACTACGTGTCAGGCAGCATAAAAAATGCTATCTGTCATTTATTCCTCATAATCATTCTATGGGGCAGATACAATCCTCATCTTAAAAATTAGAAAACTGAAAAATAAAATAAATCACCTTGGAGAAGTGGGTCTACCAGAATTATTTGCTGACAAGGCATCTTGAGGGCCATGTGCAAACAGGGCTGCAAGGAATGGGTGACTATGTACATTTCACATCTCTCCTCTGCTCATATGCATGCTCCATCACCACACTAGATTTCAAAACACACTTTAAAAGATAAAGTTATTAAGAATTTCAAGATGGCAGCAGCAGAGTATTCAATGAAGTGTAGGACCCTTCTGAGAGGAGGGACCTGTGTGAATGCACAGGTCACACACTCATCAGTCTGTCTCTGTGTTTACCCCAATCTAATTTGAGGTAGAATTCAATAGTTCAAGATGTTCAAATCACCCTGTTTTTTTTTTTTTTTTTTTTTTTTTTTTTGAGATGGAGTCTTGCTCCGTTGCCCAGACTGGAATGCAGTGGCAGGATCTTGGCTCACTGCAAGCTCCGTCTCCCAGGTTCAAGTCATTCTCCTGCCTCAGCCTCCTGAGTAGCTGGGATTACAGGTGCCTGCCACCATGTCTGGCTAATTTCTTTTGTACTTTTAGTAGAGACGGGGTTTCACCATGTTAGCCAGGGTGGTCTCAATCTCCTGACCCCAAAGATGTTCAAATCACCATTTAAAAAATTTTGAACAGAAATAGGGTTCTGTTTACCATCATTCCATTTAATTAAAAATGCAATGCCTGTTTAGTTTGTAGTTTAGATTTTTAGTCATGAGCAACTGCTCTCTTCATTATCTAACCCAGTGCTTTTCAAGCGATTCTAACAGAAGAGTTGTTTTCCTCTCAATTCATAACCAACTGATATTTTGGTGAAATACAAAACCACACAGTTAGATATCTTGCTCTTGTCAAATTCCTTTAAAAGTATTTAAATGCCTATCCTCTCTTTCTGAACTAATCTCAATGGGACTTGGAAACAAATAGTTTACATACCACACTTTGAGTAGCATTGATCTCAGAGATATCCTATAATTGCATTTTAACTATAAAGATTATTTTTTAATATTAATCTCAGTAAGGAACTGCTTAGGAAGATTACCTCAGAGTCTTTTAATTCATTTATGAATGATGGAGGGATATGTAGCTGTCAAGTCTCTTTTTCTTTTTCTTCTTACATTACAATGCAGTTTACTTAATTTATTTTGACAACTACTTCTAATTACTTAATGTAACACATTATGTGGATAATAAAAACACTTAATAATGTAAGACATCATTGCTATTTCAGATCAACTGAGTGATGTGTGCATATATTGTCCAGGCATTTGTGAAGTGAATCATGTCTCTCTCTCTTTCTTTCTCTTTTTCTCTCTCTCTCTCTCTCTGTGTGTGTTGGGGCAATTTCTTCAGATAAATATTTGGATTCTCTGATGTGAAGAGATTAAATTCCATGTGGAATGTGAAAAAAATGAGTAGTAAATATTGCCTATTCTTAGCTCTGGAAAAAATGGCTAAACATTATTTTAGGTTACATTGTATACTATATGCTATACCTAATTTATATGCCTGGCCTTTGTGGGACACCCTCTTATAGGGGGCTAGATTATCATGTCTCTTTTTCATTTTTACCCTATGAAATAGTAATAAAGGATTTTTAAAAACTTGATTCTTCATAATGTAGATACTGCTATGTGACTGACTTGAAAATCTTTTTGAAAACAATAAAATAGGCCAGGCATGGTGGTTCACATCCATAATCTCAGCATTTAGAGGCTGAGGTGAGAGGATTGCTTGAAGTCACATGTTCAAAACCAACTTGAACAACATAGTGAGACCCCATCTCTACAAAAAAAAGTGAACAAAATTTGCTGGGCATGGTGGTGTGTGCCCGTGCTTCTAGCTACTCAAGAGGCAGAGGTGGGAGGATTGCTTGAGGCCAGGAAGTCAAGATTGCAGTGAGGTGAGACTGTGCCACTACACTCCAGCCTTGGCAACAGAGCAAGATCCCATCTCTAAAAAAAATAAGTAATTAATAAAACTATAAAATAATAGTAAAATTAGTAAACTGGAAATTTACAAATCAATATTATATATTAAATACATGATTTGTCCTTGGATTAGAATGCTGGTGGTGAAGAGCAAGCATCCAGACCCACTTGATGTCTCTGGAAAAGGACTGTTGGTTTTCCACAACCTTTGAGAATTGTGGTTGGATTGGGAAGTATATTAGTTTCTTCTTAAGCTGTTATGAAGAAATACCCGAGAATGGGTAATTTATAAAGAAAAGAGGTTGAATTTACTCACAGTTCTGCATGGCTGGGGAGACCTCAGGAAATGTACAATCATGGTGGAAGGGGAAGCAAGCACATCCTTCTTCACATAATGGCAGGAAGGAGAAGTGCTGAGCAAAAGGGGGAGAAGCCCCTTATAAAACCATCAGATCTCATGAGAACTCACTCACTATCACGAGAAGGCAGCATGTGAGTAACTGCCCCCAAGATTCAATTACTTCTCACTGAGTCCCTCCCACAACACGTAGGAATTATGGAAATTATAATTCCAAGTGACATTTGGATGGGGACACAGTCAAACCGTATCAGAAAGTGTCACTAAAAAGAACTGAAATGTCTGGCCACTATTGTCACTCTTTCTTTCCATGGTATTTATTCTCTGCTGAGTTCCCTGCATTTTATTCCTTAATTTTTTCACCCCATAGCTTCTTAGAAAAGGCATCACAAGGTTCCAACTATTTACTAATTTCTGTTATTCATCAAGCACAATTTCTTTTCCTCAACTCCGAATTGATTGAGTCAAGGCAGAAACAAAAAGAAAGCTGGAAAGCCTCATTGCATATGCTCCCTAACCTGGCCAAGTTGTGGCACAAAGAAAGTAGGATTAGGAAGGAGAACATCAGAGAATTTTCCAATGGAACCAACTTGGTTTCTCTACAGATGCTCAGATGCCAAGTGCCAGAAAGATGTTGGGGAAATGACTACACTGTAATGAAAACTATCTAGTTTTTTGGCTGTTTTGCTAATCAAGATACTTTTAGAAACATTAAGAAAAAAAAACTGAAAAAAAATATGTCAACTTTCCTTCATGAAGGAGAGAATAGAAGGGAAAACTTAGAAAGCAAGTAAATATTTAATAAGGTCAAAAAATTTAAAATATAAAAATAAAGTCTTGAAAATAATATTGTGTCTTCACCTTACTGGTTTTTTTTTTTTTTTTTGTCTTCATTCAATCACCATCCAGGCATGCATACCACAAAACCCAATCATCACTGAAAATATACCAAAAGTAAAGTAATTTTAAAATTCTTTTGAATACAAGTACTGAATCAGATTAATTAGCAAGCCTTTATCCTGGTCTACTGAGAAAGATGTCAAAATAATTCTTATTTTCATCACAGTAAAATTAATTAATTTTTTACTTATTTTTCAGGGTTATTTTGGATTTTAGGATTTTACATGTCTAAGAAGCATTAAAGCAATGCATTTTTTAGTTCATTTGGTCATTTCACTTACTTTTGTAATTTAGAAACTTTAAAGCTATGTATCCAAAGTACCATTAGAACTATGACCACATTAAATGGAAGAAGAAAATCTTTCTATTTTCAATGAAAAAAACCCTCAACAACTGAACCTGAGCCTGAACCATTCAAACTTAATAAAATAAATGTATTAACAGACATATTTAAATAAATAATCATTGCAGCACTGGCCAAAATATTATGTGTTATATGTTTTTAATCAATTTTGCAAGGTTCTTATGGGAAGCTATTCAGTATTTGGTTGGCTAAACTAGTAGGATAAATTGTATATAATATTTATTTATAGTATTAAATTTTTGGTTTGGGGAAATTGTGAAATTATATTTGTGAACATGATATATAAAATAAATAAATCAGACAAATCACACTTCTAATTTTTGGATCTGTTTAAAGTGCTAAATAAAGCACAGGATATCATAAGGTGTTGCAAGAGAATGTTGTTGTAATAAGTGAGATGACAAGAACATGAAATCTTCAGCTGTTTCAGAGTCCGTTTCATCGAATGACCATAGTTCTTAAGGTCTTTTTGGCCCAGGGATTTTGTCCTTATTAGTCAAGATGATGGGACAGATCCATCCACTCCTTTGATCAAGTCTGATTTACTAAGTAAGTCTTTACTCTGAGCTGGGTATTGTGCCCAGTGCTGGGGTTATAACAAAAATGAAAGTGATAGATACAGTGTTGGTCCTTATGGACCATAGAGTGTAACAGCTGTTAACTGTAGTATTGAGCACTTTTACCCAAGACCAAGTCCACACGATAGTGTGTATATGCTCTGTAGAATTCATTCATTCACTCATTCATGTATTTAATCAGCAATTTTTGAGTAACAATTATGATCCAAACACTCTGCTATATCTTCTGACTACAAAGATAAAATATAAATCCTTCTGCACTTAAAGGATTTACAGCCTAAATAAAATGAAAACCCTCATGACCCCCAAAATTATAAACAAAGGGCATATAACATGAATACAATGAATATCATAATGCAATGCAGCAAATAGATTCAAATGTGAAACAATCCAGTATACTTGAAGTTAGAAGTTTAGTCAAAAATATTGATGTCAGCACATGGAAGAGCCCTAACCACATGTTACCTTATAAACTTGTTTGCAGTCCTAATCCCTTTGTATTTCAGTGCTTCGTATGTCTGAAAGAGCAAGAAAAAATAGTGCTTACAACACATGGTTTAAAAGTGAGGATTAAATGTAATAATATAGGTAATGTTCTAATAAGAGTGCCTGACACATATTACATACTAAAGAAATATTAGTGGTCATTTTCATTTTTATCCTTTCTGATTTTGTGCTTGTGTTTCCCTTTTCTTCATTAGATTTCCAAGGGTTCTTTAAACTGATTTTCATTATATCAAAAATTATGCCCCTTGATTTAGTAATCAAATATATTGTTCTATTGGTTACACCAATAAACACAAAAAATGAACATATTGTTTTATATTTCCAAGTTCATTAAATTCTGCTCTTATTTAATACTGTATTTTTTCTTATGATTAATTGATTTATAAATTATGAGTGATCTGCTTAGTGCATTGATTTTTCATTCTTATTTAATAACGAAAACATTTAATGTTACACATTTACCTTTGCACATAGCTTTAGTAATGTGATATAATTTTAATGTGCAGTTTACTTCTGCTCAGTAATTTGTGAACACATGTGACTATACTTTTAATTTTTATTTGACCCAATAACTAGGATAATAATTTAAATCTCTGGTTAATGGTTGTATGGGTTTTTTTTTTTTCTTTTTTTTACGTTTTCCTGTTTGAAAACCAGTAATTTCAAATTTTAGTGTATCTTTCTCAAAGATTATATTTAATACATGCAATTTTTGCTTTGGTAATTTATTTGGATTTTTTTTTAAATCCTCTCTTTTTTTCCCTTTTTTTAAAACTTTTTTATTCAAGGGTAAATGTGCAGGCTTGTTACATAGATAAACATGCATCATGAGGGTTCGTTGTACAGGTTATTTCTTTATGGTGTGGTCTGTTTTCAATTATACACACTATAGATAATTGGTTTTTGGTTTTGATTCTGTTTTTTTTTTTTTTTTCTAGAGATGGGGTTTTGCCATGTTGGCCAGCCTAGTCTCAAACCCCTGGCCTCAAGTGATCTGCCCGCCTCAGCCTCCCAAAGTGCTGGGATTAAAGGTGTGAGCCATTGACCCTGGCCAGACTCTAGATACTTGAAAAAAATCTGCCACTCTATTACATGAAGCTCAGTGTACAGTTATTCTATTTCTAATATAATTTATTATTTGTCATCTATGTCAAAACAATTTATCAAAATATCAAAATAATATTTGAAGCAGTATATCAAAGTCTTGCATTTTAGTCTTGCATTTGAAGTCTTCTATTTCTATCCAGCTTAAGTTCTACTTTTTAAAAAGAATTTATATTTTAGATATGTTGAGTCTCTGCTGCTGCTTGAAGTTTCATGCCTGCTATACCTTCATTATATATTCTCTTTTTCTGCATGAAATGACAATTTGTATCTTATTTAATGCTTTCTGCCTTGGACTCTATCTATCTAAGACTAAAATAATGATCAATATCTGCTTTCAACTTTTCAAATACCCACATATCCTTATTTCCCATTGAGTGGGATGAAAAAAAGATAAATAGAATTTGGTTAGTCTCTATGTCAAAGTCATACATATGAGATTTAGAAACAGTTTTCTTTTGCCAAGGGTATTAAAGTGGCAGGTGGAGAATCAGCACTACAAACATGTATATCTACTTTTAGTTTCCTTTTATTAGTTGTTTATGTAACTTATACTAGACTACTCATTATCAATAAAACATGCAGGAAGTTACAACATCTTTGTCCATGACTATCACTAATTCAGTCAGGGTATTAGTAGTAAGGAAGAAAACATAATCTTAATATAAGCAAATATACCTAGTATCCAACAAAATAAGCTCTCAGCTGGATGTGGTGGCATGTGCCTATAGTCCTAGGTACTTGCGAGGATAAGGCAGGAGGATCGCCTGAGCCCAGGAGTTTGAGTAAGCAGAGTTATGATCGCACCACTGCATTCCAGCCCGGATGACAAAGGGAGTCTCCATCCTTAAAGGAAAAATAAAAAATACAAACCTAAGATTTTAAAATTAGTCATCTAATGAACCACTGAATACGATAATTGTGTCTTACATATCTACAATATATATATAGTCTCTGACTTACCGGTGGTTTGACTTAGGATTTTTTAATTTAAGATGGCATAAATGCATATGCATTCAGTAGAAACCATACTGCAAGTACCCGCACGACAATTTTATTTTTCACTTTTAGTGTTCAACAACTTACATGAGGTATTCAATACTTTATTATAA
Organism: Piliocolobus tephrosceles; assembly: GCF_002776525.5. NCBI lineage: Eukaryota > Metazoa > Chordata > Mammalia > Primates > Cercopithecidae > Piliocolobus > Piliocolobus tephrosceles. The sequence goes on along the minus strand of NC_045438.1, from coordinate 76,372,347 downwards.
AGTAGACATTGTGTTAGATGATTTCGCCTACTGTAGGCTAATAAAAGTGTCCTGGCTAAGCAAGGTAGAATGTTTGGTAGGTTAGTTGTATTGAATGCATTTTTGACTCATGATATTTTCAATTTATGAAGGGTTTATTGGGACATAATCCCATCAGAAATTAAGGGACGTCTTATGTAATTCTTAATTGTGGATAATAATAGTAATAAAAGAGAGGTTGGATAGATGAAAACAGCTACATTTCATGTTTTACTGTCAGCCTTTTATTTTTCTAATGCTTGAATACCTAGAAGAGTGGTAAAATATTGCAGTTTGAGTGTATACTTCGTTATTTTATATCTAACATTAGGAAGTGCCAAAGTGTGGAAAATCAGACAATTCTGGAATTCAGAGAGAGGAGAGAAAGCCCCAGTAAACAATACGCTTCAGACACAGGCAGTGAATAATAAGGAAACAGAAAGAAATATAGAAACTGAATTGCTAAGGCACTTTTATTGCTACTGCTAAGAAACTCAACATTATCAGTATAATAATGGCCATCATTTATATATATTGATTTTATAAACTTATTTTTTAAAAGTTCTAAATTACTCTTTCTCCACTCCCTAACCTGGATTAAAACCTATTGTTTCCAAATGCTGAATTAGGGAAATTCTGTGTCACAATTTTTGCTACCGAAAATTATTATGAGCACAGAATGAAGAGCAATCTTATGCATAGGAGCCTGCTGTTGGAGAAAGCTGAGTAAGAGACATCAGGAGGTTTGGCTTCTTTTCAGAGGCCTTAGGAAGTTTTGATACCTAAATGATATAACATAAGACTAACTTTTGAAGTAAGCGCTAAAACTATTTATATACACTAGACAATTTTCTCAAGATTTGTCCTTTTTGTCTCTCAGACTTTCACTAAAACTCCGTCATCAAGTTGTAATTTACACATGTAGATAAGCCTCCAGCCTCTCCAAACATTTTTAAAATCTGTAAATTAAAGACATTTAAAAAGAAGACACATGATCTCATCTGGACTGCTGCTTGATCTTGTTTGATATTCTTCAGCACTCTACTTTTTATAATGGGTCAATAGCAGATGGGCTGTAACTGATCTCCTTATTTCAGAGCTGAAAACACAAGGCATTTTGCATTGGGTGCAGTTCTATTCTGTTATGCTACTCCCGTTTGTCAGTAGGTAAAAACTTTTTCCATTCCCCAGAAGGCAGTACTTCTATGAATAGTTGCTTTAGACAAGCATTCATTGTTCAAAGGGTTTGATTCCTCACTGAGCAAAAGCTACAGCATTATAAAGATGCCAGTTTAAATTTTTTTAAGCTTGAATTTTTTAAAGCTAGAAAGGAACCCTCACTGTTGGGAAGTCATGAAAGAAAACCCCTTTTCACAAGCCCTGGAACAAGTGGATTAAGAGAGTAAGAGTAAAAGTGCAAAGACTGGGAACCTGGCTTTATTCCAAAAAAAAAAAAAAAAAAAAGCCAGAAAAAAAGCCGCAGTTAAAAGTAATTGAACACTTTGGAAATCCCTTTGAAGACCTAATGCAGTAGAATTTTTTGAAATGAGTAAAAGTTAAATGCATAATAATTTCAGGTAAGAAAATATAAAGGGATGTTTGAAGAACTAAATAATAAATTTATAAATGTTTAGTGCAGTGAGACCAAGCAGTACCAACCTTTGGTAATATGTGTTAATCATTAGCAATGTGATTACTTGGAAGAGACAAATCAAAAACCTGGCAATCTTACCTCTTGTTGTTTTGTACTTTGTATACTTTGTCTGGTTTATAGTGATGATATTATCTGTACTGATTATCCTGGTTCAGTAGAATTTTGTACACTTGTAAATGGAATTTTTAGACACAAGGAAAAAAGGTACAACAATTGTCTAACTACAAAAATTTTCCCCTCTTTTATATTGGGACTGATGATATGTTAAACAATCCGATATGTCACTTGAGAAAAAGAGTAATGGCAGTTGCATTTGCCAGGAAAATGTAGCAATAGATTTTAGCTGTCTTAATAGAATATATAAAATATTAGTTTTTAATATCTTGTTGTATGTGGTGCTTTTAAATAAAAAGGCACAGAAATCATTGATATTTGAAGAATGTTGATACAAAAAAAATCTACGTAGAGGATAATGTAGGTTGCTAACTAAAACGGAGAAAGCCCCAAGAGTGTATATCACACTAAAGGAGAGTGTATTTTCTGCTAAATGGAGTATAAAATGTTGCGTATTTAGTACATAGGACACGTGCATGCAATCCTTCCCTAAATATCCCAGTGGTTTCTTTGTGCCAGTTTTTTTAGACTCATTTCTCCATCTTGATCTGCGCTGACTTCATGTGAGGTCAGTCAGAGAATAATGTAAGTCCAACCACTTGTGTGCACACCTGCATACACACATACCAGAAGGTTAATGTTGTTTTACTTTAAAGCAGTGATTTTACTCTGGACCATGTGTATGTGGCAGAAGGATGATAGTGACTTGTACATAAGCATCTACAGAGGAGGGATAACTGATATGTATGGTGGAGTTTGACAGAATCCTGGATCAGGAGAAATAATAACAATCTTAAGGTTGGAGGGGATTTTTAAAATCATCTTGACCAGCTACGCATTTCTTTACATCATTCCTCACTCTGAGGCTCATTTCTAAATGGTGTTACCTTGGAAGATGACTAATTTTTAGTGCTTGTTTTGAATTTAGTTTGTGGAATGATTTCTCAGCTTGACCCATAATATCTACTCTGTACAGAAAAACGTTATCCCTTTTTCTTTGCAAAGTGTGAATGTGAAGCAACAAGGCTGTTTTTCTTTTATGAGTCATATCCAGTCTCTGAAAACAGTTCCTAAAGTGGAGTTGCCAAAATATTTCATGTCATGGAAGCATGGTTAGAATAGGCTTATCGAGGTGAATTTTCTGAATGGTATTTCAGTACTTATTTTATAGTCTCATAGCTCTATAATCACATATTGAATGTGATTTTAATACTAAAAAAGAGGACACATAAAAACACATTGTGTCTATTATTTGCACAGAACAATCGCCTACTTTCTTTATTAATAGATCTTATTTTGTGAAAGCTACACCTTACAAAATTGTATCTTGTTCTCACCTCATTATCTAAACACAGGGAGTGATCCTGCTCTGAATTAAACCTTTCTGTTTAGTGTCAAATTGAACAGATGCAAACTGACTTACGGAGAACCATCCTTTGGAAATAAACTGTTTAATTCAATAACTATGTAATCCTAGAATATTCCACATAATATGAATACCTACTTAAATTCATTTCGAGTACCAAAGAATATTTCAGTAATAACATTTACATACTAAATTGAACTTAATTATACAACACAAAACATTTAGAACCATTAAATACAGAACGATTATTTTGAATTGTTAAGTGCTTCCAACATCATCAACATAGTGTATTTTTTGAAATAATGATGTAACCATTTAAGTAAATTGTTATATTTTATTCACATTAAAGTTTATCTGTAACATTAAGCGTAACTTTTTTCTTTTCTCTCTCTCTCTCTCTTTTTTTTTTTTTTTTTTTTTTTTTTTTTTTTTTTTGACGTGGAGTCTAGCTGTCACCCAGGCTGGAGCGCAGTTGTGCTATCTGGTCTCACTGCAACCTCTGCCTCCCAAACTCAAGCGATTCTCCTGCCTCAGCCTCCCTGGTAGCTGGGGTTACAGGTGCCCACCACCACATCCAGTTAATTTTTGTATTTTTTGTAGAGGCAGGTTTTCACCATGTTGGCTGGGCTGTTCTCAAACTCCTAACCTCGAGTGATCTGCCTGCCTGGGCCTCCCAAAGTGCTGGGATTACAGGCATGAGCCATGGCACCCGGCCAGCATACTTAACCTTTACAGAGGCATTTTTAGCTGAACATTTACAGCATTTAAAGGATGGAATTCAATTAATAAAAAAGACTTTCTGTAACATTGAAACAGTGAGTCTAAGAAAGTAAACTTGTTGCCATTTTACTCTGTTTTGTTTTGACAAAGCAAAGATTATAAGTGACCAAATATGTAAACCTGTTATTATACATTAAAATGTATCCTATATTTAACGAGGATTAAAAGTAGTGTTTACTAGTAATTCCATGGGATATTATTATGAAGTTATAAGAATAGGAGAGAACTTATAGTTTATTTCTGTTTCATTTTAGGATTTTCCTATTATGGCACATGAATATTAATCCACTTTATAATGGTGTCATTGAAGCAGAGTGTATCATATTATCATCCTAGTATTTAAGTACATCTCCCCCTAAGAATGATTTTATCAACCATTATTCTTTAAACCTCTCAAGATACTTCTTAGGCTCTGTTCTCTCTGGAGTTGTGTAAATCCTAATAATCATAACATATATTATTATCTTAGAAGTCATTAAGTCTTCTCTTCTTTATTTATTTTTAGCATTCTTAGTTTCTCATGGGTATAGTTTTACAAATGCTTTCATTCTTCGTATCAGTTTTCATTTCACATTTGCCTTTCCCCAAAATGCATCAAACTGCTTCTTTTTTTATTTTCTTGTTTCCAGTGGGGTTGGTAATCTCCTTCTTAATACCTTACTGTAGACTTATGCAAAGTCTCATGGAATTTTTAATGCTCTTTATATTTTTTTCTGATTTTATTTTGTTAAACTGATCTCCACTATGATTCTAAGATCTTTTTAATCTCAGACTCATGTAGCTGCCCATCTAAGCATTGTAGTCCTGTTCTTCATTCTAGTGGTGTCTAGCTACTTTTCATTGTTAACATTATTTATATTGTAATCCTTTCCTCTCTGGTGTTAATTACCCAATCACAATAATCATCAGCAAACTCAGAAAGCTCTTAATCTCTCCTGTTTTATGTAGAGGAATTCTCCCAGAGTACTTCTTTCCTGAGGAAGCTAAAGGGAAAAAGTGAACCAATGCCATTACTGAGTTACAGAAAACAGAAGCAGAGTTACATATTATTTTGTCTTATTTGATTCACACTTTGGAAGTCAATTTGATCTTCATAATTCCCATGGAGTGGTTTAATTAACAATACTTTATTTTATAACTATACCACGGTTTGTGTAGTATATGATACTATTCAAAGAAATACCTAATGTAGATGACGGGTTGATGGATACAGCAAACCACCATGGCACGTGTTTACCTATGTAACAAACCTGCATATTCTGCACACCTATCTCAAAACTTAAAGTGTAATAATAAAAAAAAGAGAAAAGAAAAATAACCTAAAAATATATAAATATTTAAGGCTAGAAAGTAACAAATAGAAATCAAAATAGTAGTATATTATTAAAACTGATAGGCAGGAAAAAGAAATAGGAAGTAAATGAGTGAACTAAATCTTTACTCTCTATAGCTGGGAGTCAACCAATGATATTTCAAGTTGATAAACCAAGAAAATATCAGTAAAATGATGTTATTTGGAGCTATCTGTAAACAATTGAGTGAGAAAACAAACATTTAACCTCTGGAAAACTTGGTTAGGAATGCAAAAGAACAGAGAAGGAGTCTTTGCTGTTTGTTTTATATCATTCTCTAATATTATGTTTTTTCCCCATGCATGCGTATTTATTGACTTTTGAAGACAAATAGGGTAGGTAGGCAGATAGCTAATAGAAAAGGAGGGCGGATAGGATGGAGAGAGGAAAACCTACATACCTAGAGGTTATCACTGCATAGTGAAATTTCAGGTGATTTTTTTCTTCATTATACCTTTTTGTATGGCTTGGATATTTTACAATAAGTAGGTAATATTTTTATAAACATAAGAGGAAAATAAACTGTTTCCCCTTTGTAAAAAAGGTAAATCTTAAATTAAAACAAAGACGAACAACAACAACAACAACAGTGTCTTCAGTTAAATGATCTCTTTTAATACTGGAGAGAAAAAGAGTTAAAGCAGCTGACCTATAATCCATTCACTAACTTTCTGAGGAAACAGAAATAGGGGTGTTGCTGGAGTGATGCAGAGCAGAGAATTTGGTGCAATTTCCTTGTGAAAAGATAATGACTAAACCTCCTTGTAAATGAACTAATAGTATTACAAGAAAAAGACACCTTATCCATGAAATGCTCTTACCAGGGTGTTCCTGGTTTAAGGTTGCTTATAAAACATCAACCCAGAATCTGTGGATTTATGGAAAATGGTAAGTATATAAGCTGGCTGACTATTTAGGGTGTATTAGGCCATTCTTGCCTTGCTGTAAAGAGACACCAGAGGCTGGGTATATTCATAAAGAAAATAGGTTTAATTGGCTCACGGTTCTGTATGCTTTACAGGAAGTATGGTGCCAACATCTGCTCAGCTTCTGGGGAGGCCTCAGGAAGCTGACAATCATGGCAGAAGGCAAAGGGGGAACAAGTGTATCACATGGCAAAAGCAGGAACAATGGAAAGAGTATGGGGGGCACACTTTACAACAATCAGATCTCATGTGAACTCAGAGCAAAAACTCAGTTATTACCAAGGGAATAGCTCAAGCCATTCAGGGGCATTCAAGGGCGTGATCCAGACACCTCCCACCAGGACCCACCTGCAATACTGGGGATGACATTTCAGCATAAGATTTGGGCACAGACAAATATCCTAACTATATCATGGGGTATGTAACGTAGATATTTAATAACGTACACTTCACTGTTTTGTGAGATAAATAAAGGTAGTGAAGCATTGCAGGGTCATGGATGGATACAGTTACTGGATACAGTGAGTACATAAAGTGGGAAGCAATAAGTGTTATCTTTGGAGAGTGAATTTGGTGAAGGATCCTGAAGATGCCACCTATACCCTGTGAACCAGGCAGATGCACCAAACTATCTCAGCCAATTTCACTGAGATTCAGACTGGAAAGGAGCTCATGGTAAAGTCTTTGTAATTGAATTAAAAACTTAAGTAATTGTTCCTGTTATTTAAACTCACTGGAAAGACTTCAAAATGAGACAATGACTTGAATGAACCAGCAATCGCTTGGTTACGCTATTAGGGTTAACAGACATCCCCATCAATTTAAAACTTACAATGGCTCAATTGCTACCAAAGTTCACAGGAGAGTTAGTGTAAGGAGATCCAGAACTACTCACGTTGAGGTAGAACAATTATCTCATTTTTGTTAGCTCAGGGTTAATCACTAGTAGATAAGTTGCTTGTTCATACTGGCTCTCTGTGATAAAGAACTCATCCGGCACCTATTATTAATGTTATTACCATGATATTCAACCAATAGTCTCATGTCTTCATCAGAAACTAGTTACCTATGAGCTAAGTACTGAGATCCAGCCTGGGTCTCCCTGCTGAGAAGGAGAACTGAATGAGGGGCATAGAGTGTATAGTACTGGATCATGTGGAAAATGATGTTTTTTCTTTGAGCATTCATCACACCATACTGGCAATGTACAAAGAGAATGTGGCTGACTTGCAGGTGCATGGTAATGACAGCAGAGAAAGAAATGAGGGGGCTGATGACATCATTAGAGCAAGGAGCTCTTAGAGTCTTCTCATTCCCTGTGGGAGAACTTGGCACAAAATCTCCACTTGGAAGTAACTTTTCTTTGGCTCCCAGCACACACACTGATCTACACTGAAAAAAATACAAACATAAAAGTAGCTCTAATATAGAAAAGCAGGTGGATCTCGAATCAGTTTGATTTGTCCTCTCGTCTTGGCTTATGTGTAAGTAGCTTCTATCTAAATCATTCTTCATCTTTATCTTTCACCTTAATACACACATGCGTGCACATGCGCGCACGTGCGCGCGCACACACATACACACACACACCAATTTTCTCCCCACCTCAGCCTGCATTAGCTATTCTAGAACTGAATATTGAAGAAATCTGTTGAGAAAGCTACTGCGCTAGCCAAAGGAATGAACAATTATTTTATGTTTATGAAGAAATATTGTAGCATAGAAAAGTTCATCTCAAAATACATTCTTAGATTGCTACAACACAATACTCTAGACAGTAAAAATGAAAATTCCCTTGGCTTCATTCCACATTTGGGGTAGGGACCAAGAAATCTGTATTTTTAGTAAATGTTCCATGTGAATTTTAAGAACAATGATTAGTAGAAAGAACACTAGATTAGATGTTTCTGGAAGAGTTACTAGTGTCACGTGGCTGCTTTTCCTCTCTTCCTGTCTGGGTAGACTTGGCCAAATTATAAAAATATTCTGAGCCTTAGTTTCCTTATCTGTAATACGAGGCAATTAAATGAATGCTCATGGCAGGGCCATCAAGGTCTAACCAGTAAAATTCATTGTCTAGCTGTTCAGTATGAATGTTTTGAAATGAACTAGCCATACAAACAAAGCTCTCTTAAAGGATTTGCCTTTCAATTTTTCTGTTCCTTGTATGCCCCGAGAAGCCTCCTGTAGCCATAGGAGCAACAACACTTGGGAAAAAATATGTTTATTGAGAAGATTGCCAACAGTTACAAATTCCTGGCAACTTGCTTAGTTCTCTAAGTAATTGGCCATGTGGCTACTCCATCTAATATGATGGGATGTGACCAGTATGTTAATAAGTACAGTATTTTTCTATCTCTTTAAGATCTAAGTCTGTGAACTCTCTTGGTAGTTTATATGCAATTTAAAGAAATTTGAATTAAAAAAAATTGTTAGCATTTACTTTGCTTTTCACAACATTTCTTCCTTTGGGATATGTATGTAGACAACAGCTACAAAACTGCTATAGATCTATTATTTTGAATTTTTAATTACAAGCTATATGCCTGAAATACTTTATTAGAAAATTTGACCCTCTATGACATAAATAACAAAATTGATAGGAAATGCTCAGTGAGCATAATTAACAGTTATGATCCGCAAGATAACAGAAAGGAATAGATTGTTGTCGCAAGATAATGGTTGCTGACTGTGAGATAAAGGTCAAGGCAAAGTCATTCCAAAGTCTGGCCGTTTATCAAAAATAAACATTGAAGAAAAGTAGGATACATTTATCAAGCAACTGTTCTAGTACAAACATTTTATTTTTCTTTTCCTAGCTAATCTATGATTTAGATGCTGTCATTTCACTTGTCAGGTATTTGTGCAGCTAAATGACTCAGGTCACCACTGCATTGTTTAGAGTTACACAATCCTGATTTTTGAGTGGTTATTGTGTTTATGCCAAAAACGACCTATAGTAAGGAAATAGTTAAGAAAGTAAATTGATTGGGCTCAGTTTTAATTTCTTTTTTCTTTCTATTTAGAATTTTTCATATTGTCATCTATTTCTTTAAAGTGATTTAGTATGGTTCACATTAAAATGCACATTTAATACATCAATAGGATAGAAATTTAAATTAAAAGCTAGAACTAAGGGGAATGATAATCAGAATTATTTTAATATAAGCATTATGATTCTAACAAGTATACTGATTGCTCTACACGTCTTACTCCCTGACAGATGTGGCTTATTTAACCACAAGTGTGATATTATCATTTGGTACTGACAGCGCTATTGTCATCCAAAGCCAGTTATTCCTGTTAGCACTCATAAATTACTGTAAAAAAAGAGGCCACTGTTCTCCTAATTTAACATGTTCTTCCACATTCCGACCATGATGGTGATTTTGTAATTCATTTATCTTCTTAAAGCAATAGGACCATAGGCGAGCTTCCTCAAATGGAAAGCAAGCTCCCAGTAATTAGTAAGCTGATAGAGTACATAAAAACTTCATATAACTTACACAAATATAAGTACATGTACTCTATTTCCAGAACTACTTGAGAATGACATTACTTGCCGAACAGACATGGTAAAGATTTTCCTCATTCTCCTCCCTGAATATTCAGAGAAACTGTGTGTGGTATACCTCTTCCAGAATCTTGCCTAATTCTTGGATCTTGCACGCTCAATTTCTTTCAGCTGTAGGAGAGGCTGAATTTTTAAAAATGAACATCACAGATGTATGTTTACCTAAAAGCTTTCTATTCTTTTATTTCTTCATTACTTTCTTCATTCATTCATGTGTTCAGCCAAAACTTATTGAATAGCTGCCATGTGCAGAGTATTGTATATTGTTAAGTTTTAAAAATGTAGATCAGTAAGGCATGACCTCTCCATTGAGGAATTCCTAGCTTAAAGAATATGGATATATTTGTATACATATATGTGTGTGTGTGTGTGTGTATACATTAGGCTATGGATATATATATATATATATATAAATTCATTAGGCTATGAATATATATGTATGAATATATACATATATGTTGTATACATACATACTCATGTTTAGGTAATAATAAGTAATCATTAAAACTGAGAACACATGTTTGAGGTAGGGTTGAGGGGCAAGTGAGGAATGTCCAGAAATGTAATACAACTTTAGAATATAGAAGACCTCTAGTACTTTGCCAAGAAGTTTGAATTTTATCCTGTATGAAACAGAAAGATTTTAAACAGAAAACAGAAGTGCTTTAAACATAGGTGACGGAGTCACACCTGATCATACTGGAGGCATCATGAAAGCATAAAATATTGGAAGCGGGAAGTCTTTGCTACACTTTAAATAAGAGTTGGTGATTGCTTGAAAAAGCAAAGGGGAGTAGAGGTGATGAGAAGGGCATTAAGTATGTGAGAGACCAGACTGACAGGGCTTGGTCAATTATTTAGGGATATAAGAGGAAAGAATGACTCGAGGATGACTCTGATGCTTTTAGCTTTTAGCTTGGAAGTATAGAATTGTGGTTGGAAGTAAAGAATTGTGGTTGTGTTTCTTTTTTAAAAAAGAAAAAAAGAACCAACTTTGTGTGGAGACTATAAAGCTAGTTTTTCTACCTTTTATT
>NC_045438.1:76268535-76361519 GCF_002776525.5 Piliocolobus tephrosceles | reverse complement strand
ACCAACTTTGTGTGGAGACTATAAAGCTAGTTTTTCTACCTTTTATTTTATCTGTATGTCCTTGAGCAATTTCCTCAAATTGTGTGCCTAAACATTCTTACTTGTAAAATATATAATACATACATTTACTTCATAGGATTTTTGTGGTGATTAATGAGTTAGTGCATGCAAAGCTCTTAAAATGGTGTCTGGAGTATAATAGGTTTTGGATAAATATTTCTTTTTTATTATTACTGTAATGTCACTATTATCATGCATCATTTTTGTCATTATCATTATGCATTATCTGAATTAATGAATTCCAACAGAAAAGATGATTTTGAAGAAAATAAATGAATCCAACTTTGGATTAATCATTTTAGTCATCCAGATAGAAGTGACGAGTTTGAAATGCAGTTCTGGAAAGAGGTGACAGCTAGTATATAAACTTGGAAATCAACCATGTACAGGTCATATTTGAGGCTATGAAATAGTTTGTCTTGCCCAAGAGGAAAGTATAAGGAAAGAAAAAAGAGAGTAATATTGAGAAACAAAACAACCCTCCTAGAAATAACAATACTTAAGGAATGGTTAGAAGATGGTCTTCATAGTAACCTGAAGATCAGAGAGATACTAGAAGACGATGGAAAGACGGGTGAGTTAACCAAAAATACCCAATATGAACATGAAGAGAACTGCATTGTCAAATTATATAATAATAGTATGACTTAGCCTAAAGAGTGTTAGTTGGAATTCAACAAATAATTGTTATGAATGAAGCAATTAATTTGAGAATTGAAACATCATTGGTGACATAGCAAACTATTTTTATCCTGCTTCTATCACATTGATTGGCATCCGAATAAATCAAAAAATAAATGTGAGACTTAAAGCAGTTTAAGTAATTTTAGGTACGAACTTCAGATTTCAGTGGGCTAAGTCGTTACTGGAGAAATGAGGAAAGTTATGCTTTGGGAAAAAATATAATTGTAGGCCGGGCGTGGTGGCTCATGCCTGTAATGCCAGCACTTTGGGAGGCTGAGGCAGGCGAATCACGAGGTCAGGAGATCGAAACCATCCTGGCTAACAAGGTGAAACCCCGTCTCTACTCAAAACACAGAAAATTAGCCGGACGTGGTGGCGGGCGCTTGTAGTCCCAGCTACTCAGGAGGCTGAGGCAGGAGAATGGCATGAACCAGGGAGGTGGAGCTTGCTGTGAGCCGAGATTGCCACACTGCGCTCCAGCCTGGGCGACAGAGAGAGACTCTGTCTTAAAAAAAAAAAAAAAAAAAGTGTATATATATATGTGTGTATATATAATATATATGTGTGTGTGTGTATATATATAATTGTATATAATATCTCCCCTTAAAATAAATTATATGCCACCTAAATTTGCTGTCCTTCACGCCATTGTGAAAATAGTATCTGTAAATTTTGTCCATGGGCTGAGGAAGGAAACTACCCATATATGGAGAACTTAAGAAAATTAACTGGAGAAAAAAAGAAGTAAAATTTTAAAGTCAAATAAACTGTCTGGAAACAAGCAAGTTAAAATCCAAAGACTTTTTGTACACAGATAATAACCAATTTTAAAAAATAAAGAAAAATGATTCTTTTTGCAGAAATGAATGTAAAATACGATAGTTAAGAATCATGGGCCGGGCGCGGTGGCTCACGCCTGTAATTCCAGCACTTTGGAAGGCCGAGGCGGGCGTATCACGAGGTCAGAAGTTCAAGACCAGCCTGGCCAACATGGTGAAACCCCGTCTCTACTAAAAATACAAATATTAGCTGGGCATGGTGGCACATTCCTGTAATCCCAGCTACTCGGGAGGTTGAGGCAGAAGCATTGCTTGAACCGGGACCCGGGAGGTGGAGGTGGCAGTGAGCTGAGATCAGGCCGCTGAACTCCAGCCTGGGCTGCAGAGCGAGACTCCGTCTCAAGAGAAAAAGAAAAAGAAAGAAAAGAATCATCTTACCAAGAAATGAATGAGATCTACAATATTTTGCTGGGCTTAATGGAATGAGTAATCAGATTGCCAAATGAGGAGATTGGAAAAAACTTAATTACAAGATTTTTAAAAATATAGTTAATTTAATTTTAATAAAAATCTCAATAGAATACCTTTAGGAAATTTAAAAATCAATTTTAAAATTCAGAGAAATGATTAATTTTTGGTAAGATAATTTCAAGAAAGATTAGTAAGTAAACAGAGCAAACTATTATTATTATTATTTTTTGAGATGGAGTCTGAAGGCTCTGTCGCCCAGGCTGGAGTGCAGTGGTGCCATCTCGGCTCACTGTGACATCCATCTCCCAGGTTCAAGCGATTCTTCAAACTCAGCCTCCCTAATAGCACGACTACAGGCACGCGCCACCATTCCCAGCTAATTTTTTTGTATTTTTAGTAGAGACGGAGTTTCACCGTGTTAGCCACGATGGTCTCAATCTCTGGACCTCGTGATTTGCTCTCCTCATCCCCTCAAAGTGCTGGGATTACAGGCGTGAGCCACTCCACCCAGCCAACAGAGCAAATTACTAAAGCACAGTTAAAACACACACACACACACACACACACAGACACACACACACACACACACAATAATTAAAACAGATAACGGTTAAAGAAAAAAAATTAAGGGGCACAATTCATGAATAAATTATAAATTATTCTTTAATTTGCAAGCAGTAGTGAATGAATTACAGAATAATTAACTTCCTTAATAATAAAAAATATGCAAACAAAAAGCACATGAGAAATATTATCTTACCTTGTTGATGAGCTGATAAGTGAGGTGGCACCTGTCTTATTATGTCTGATAAAAATAATTACATATTTGAAATGTTTACATTCTTTGTTCCAGAACTGATATTTCTATGAAGCTATTTGAGCAACATTGAAATATAGAAAAAAGGCATTTATTTGAATACATTTATTAAAGTATTATTTATAACAGCAAAATATTGGGAGCCTTGTAAACGTCCCACAAAATGAGAAAAGTTAAATATGGCAAAGCATATTATGTAATACTATACAAGTCTTAAAACTGTAATTATGCCTGTAATTCCAGCACTAGATCGCTTGAGCTCAGGAGTACGAGACCAGCCTGGGCAACATGGGGAAACCCTGTCTCTACAAAAAATACAAAAAGTTAGCCGGGCATGGTGGGGCATACCTCAGTCCCAGCTACTCGGGAGGCTGAAGTGGGAGGATTGGTTGAGCATGGAGAGCCGAGGTTACAGTGAGCCGAGATTGTGTCACTGCACTCCAGCCTGGAAGACAGAAGAAAACCCCATCTCAAAAAAAAAAATAATAATAAAATAATTAATTAATTTAATTAAGTTAAAATTACATGGAAAATCATTATTATAAAATTTTGAATAAAAACTTGAATATGAAAATCGGTATGCAGTTTAACTTAAGAACCAGGATGTGTATGCATATCTATAATATATCCTAGATTCTCTTTCGATCATTTTTCTCTTAGGATCTGAATTATTCATTGCTTTGCTAAGGATGCAGTAATCTAAATAGAAACATTGAAGTGTATGTAAGTAGGGGCTTATCAGACAGATATTAGTCTTCTCGCTTAAATTTAGGACGTATATGTAATATTACTGCCTGACAGAAATAAATATGAGCACTCTCAAAATGAGTTGATCAAAAGCGATATTAAAACAATCTCAGTGTATCAAGGTAGCTAATGCATATTGGATAAAAATTCTTTGAAATCTAATTTTGCATTTTATGAACAAATTGAAAGTAAAGAAATTTCAAATGTAGTAGAGGACTTTTTAGAATTAGGACAGAATTCTGACAGTACATGTGTCTTCAGTTGGAAATTGACTGCAGATCAGAGGTGCTGTGCTGCAGGACCAGTCATTAAAACAGCTCCTGTGAGTCAGGAAGTATGTGGGGCTATCTCTGGGAGCAATTTCCCTCAGAAGGCATTTGTTCCAGTTGTCTGGTAAGGGATAGTATGTTCTGGGAGGTAGTTATTATGGAGAGGATAAAGCTGAACGATATGGTGCAAAAATTAAGAATTTATAACAATTTTTACACATTTGCCCAGATATAAGAATTATTAATTTTCTGCCTCTATTATTCATTCTGATTAATGATCACAGATACAATAATTCTGGAAGTAAAAAAATTGGTTTGCCCATGGCAAATCAAGTATTTTAAAAATGAAGTTTAAATGTCATTTTAGAGAAGACTATAAAGAGCAATGCACTGCAAATCTGAATACCTGGAAGCTATGGTAGTTTAACCATTACTACATTAACAAAGGAGCAAGACTCAAGGCATTTTTAAAAATTGTCACTAAGATCTCTTCTGTCCCTAAACATCTATGACCAAAATTTTGACCACAGATAATCAATAATTATATAAATGATAATAGTTAATATTTAAAACTTAAATTTAGGGTTTTTTTTCTTTTGTAGAGACAGGGTTCCACTATGTTGCTCAGGCTGGTCTCAAACTCCTGGGGTCAAGCAATGCTGTCATCTCAGCTTCCCAAAGTAATTGGATTATAGGTGTGAGCCACCACATCCAGCCCAATAATAGGTAATTTTATTTATTGTTACTATTAAGCTAGGTGTGGTGCAATATACTCTCTATGAATTATTCTTTTTAATCCTTGCAATGACTTTATGAAATAGGTTCTATAGGCTGGGTTCCTAGGCAGTATAGTGAAACCTTATCTCTATTTAAGAAGAAAAGAAAATAAATAGGGTTCTATTATAGGCTCCATTTCTTAATGAGAAACTAGGGATTTAGAGATGTTAATTAACTTGCTGAGGTCATATAGCTGCAAGTAGCAGAGTCAAGATTCAAACCCAATTGACTATAAATCCCAGACTCAGAACCACTACACTACCCTCTCTATATATTTCTTATCTTATTTCTTACCACCTTATTTGTAAGCAGTCAGAGCAAAAGAATGACTGATCATAAATATGGAAAATGTGCATTAAAAACACTAATGGTATAAAAAGTTGTGTCTTTCTTCTATTATTCTCTGCAGCACCTTGTAGATTGCATCAGAAATACATCTTTGTCAAATACACTGAAAGAGCATTTTTTTTTTCCTCTCTTTATACTCAATTGTCTGAATCTTTAAAAACAGAACAAGGGAGGGGATCATGTTTAAAATTACTAGTCCATAAAATTACTAGTCCATAATGATGTCCACAATTCACTAAGCTTGGCACATACCTCTACATGGTATGCACATAGTTATTTTTATAATGCCTTTGTGTTCCATGCATTTTCAGAAAAAGGCAGCTTTTTTTTCTATCTAAATAATGAAGTTCACTGGTTAATTCATTAGTGAAAGAAGATTTTTTGAAGTTTATCATTTTGTGCTATATTTTAACTGAAGTACGTTGATGTAAATAAAAATTGCACAAACATAGCTATATAAAGTTTATAGTTACTCTAAGTATGAGTAAATGTGGCCAGTGGATACTTTCTAGTATTTTGAGCAGATAGTAATTATGCACCACACATAAAGCCTTATTTGACAGGCATATGTCAGAGCCAGCATATGTAGGCCACTGGAGTTGCAGAGAAGAAGCAGACACTCTTTCTACTTTTAGGAGTCTTTCCATCTAGTTGGAGAGATACACATGAACAAACATTCAGAAAACGGAACAAATGCTCTGACTTGTAATGTGAGCACAGGGAACACCACGTTATTTCTACCTGGATATAGTGGGAGGATGGAAATCAGATGTCTCACAGAGAAGCTGAGATTTGAACTGTCATTAGAAGAAACATTGGCCGAGTATGGTGACTCACTCCTGCAATCCCAGCACTTTGTGGGGCCGAGATGGGTGGATCACAAGGTCAGGAGTTCGAGACCAGCCTAGTCAATATGGTGAAACCTCATCTCTACTAAAAATTCAAAAATTAGATGAGCATGGTGGCACACACCTGTAGTCCCAGCTACTCAGGAGACTGAGGCAGGATAATCGCTTGAACCCAGGAGGCTGAGGTTGCAGTGAGCTGAGATTGTGCTACTGCACTCCAGCTTGGGTGACAGAGCAAGACTCTGTCTCAAAAAAAAAAAAAAAAAAAAAGCATTGAAAAGATAAAGGATGATATTACTGTTAAACATGCAGGGCAAATAAAGGCCTAAAGGTCTGTGAGTGTGTAGTATTCAATAGGATATAGGATATGTAGGTCTAAATATCAAGAGTGAGGTCAGGTTGAGAAATAGATTGAACATTATCAATATCTTACTATTAATTAAAATCTTTGCACAGCATGAAAAGCAGAGCTAGAAGAATAGAGGCTTGAAAGAGTGATGGGGAACAGAAGCATTAAAGGGGCGAGATGCTAATGAGGGGCCCGAGATGGTGCTTTGACAAATTGTTTCCCTCCTTATAAATTGTTCTATATCCAGTGCTGCCTCTCATTAGCTGTGTAACCTTGGACAACCCTCATCCTGACACAACATCTGTCATCTGTGGAAAGAAGAAAGACCCATTCCCAACTTGAATCCCCAGAAGTAGTAGTGGAGTTTTCAAACTCAACTAAAATTCCATTCAGATTTTCAGTATTACAAAATAACAGTATGATTATGGCTTGCTTACTGACTTAAAATCTTTTAAAATTAAGGACCTGCAATTAAAATAATAACAAATATCTACCAGTGAAAAGGTTGCAAACCATTAGCCCAAATGGTTCCAGTTCTAAAAACCTGTTATTTTATTATCTCAGTGAATATTAGCAGTAGTTGGTTTTTAACATAAAATTTGTGCTGCACCAAACAATATCCACACTGTCCCCATCCCTGAGAATGTAGCCTGCCTGGCAGCTGCACGTGGCCCATTAGCACAGCCGTTTACATAAAATGTGATGATATCTGTTTTCTTTGGTTTGTTAAAAAATACAATACAGCATTTACAAGCACAGCTAGAAGAATAGGGTCTTGCAATGACTTTCTTCATAGTCATATCTTGGGAAGAAAGCAAATGGTATAATGAAAGTAATATTGAGTTTGGATATGAATTTCCTGAAGAAGCCAAGTTTATTAATATATAGTTAGGAGTCAGATTTTTGTTTAATTATAAGGCTCTTGGAAGAAACTAAAATTAGCCTTCTGGCATGTCCCTTTTCTTCTTTGTTAAAGGGATAGGATCATAACTGCTCTCACTTCATACTTCATGGACATTTCCTAAAGAATA
This sequence comes from Piliocolobus tephrosceles, assembly GCF_002776525.5. Classification (NCBI taxonomy): domain Eukaryota; kingdom Metazoa; phylum Chordata; class Mammalia; order Primates; family Cercopithecidae; genus Piliocolobus; species Piliocolobus tephrosceles. The sequence continues at coordinate 76,354,339 of NC_045438.1, read as the reverse complement.
TTTTGGAGTCTCTTTGTCCCTTCGAACATTGGGGTTCAAATACAAGGTCATTTAAAAGCAATATAGTCACCTATGTAACTATAGTTTTTAGAAGAAAAATTACCTTTGTCTTTAAAAATTTTCTGTTATAATCAAATCAAATATTGTCACTGTATAAAATATAGGCAATAAAATAATTAGATGATTTTAGTTTTAATTTAATTATTTTTTTTTTTAAGAGACAGGATCTCATTCTGTCTCCCAGGCTGGAGTGCTGTTGCTGTGGTATGAACATAGCTCACTTCATCCTGGAACTCCTGGGTTCAAGTAATCTTTCTGCCTCAGCCTCCTGAGTAGCAAGGACTGCAGGCTCACGCCACCATGGCCAGTGAAATTTTTTTTTTTTTAATTCTTTGTAGAGATGGAGGTCTCACTGTGTTGCTCAGACTCGTTAGAAACTCCTGGCCTCAATCCTTCCACCTTGGCCTCCAAAGCACTGGGATTACAGGCATGAGCCAGCACACCTGGCCTGATTTTAGGTTTTAGGCAGTACATCTGTGTATTATATAGATGTGTGTGTGTGTGTGTGTGTGTGTGTACGTGTGTATTTCTACCTTGTCACTTACTAGCAGAAAACTACTATAGCACATAAATCAGAAATACAACAAAAAATTGGTTGTGTTAGGAGCCAAGTTTGAAACTAATAATGGTGAAGACTTTAAACAGTAGCGAAAAAAATCAAAGTTTCACGTTCCCTTTGGATACATCAGAAACAGTCTTTGTCCAGGGTTTGATACCAAGAAAACTTGAGAAACGATGGAATCCTAAATTTTAATTTTGTATTGTTTCATATTTAGAATCCATAAGAAAATGATGGAAATTTTGTGCTTCAGAAATGAATCTCACTTTCCTGACAAACATATATATATTAGTATGTGTATATATATAAGTATATATGAGTATATATACTATATATTATATACTATATTATATATTATTATATATAATATATATAATATAGTATATATTATAATAGTATATATATACACACTAGTTCTCCTTGCAAAAGCAGGTTTGACATATATACAAGCTCAAGTTACTTATGTATAACTTTTTATTTCCGTAAGTTTTAGTAATTCATTCATTTCATTATATTTTGAAAGGAAAATTAATGGGCCAAATGTTATACGAGCTTGGATCTTCTTATAATACGAATGCATAACTGAATCTAATGGAAATTAATACACATTTTAAGCCTTTAGATGTTTAAAACTGTCTGTCTTGTTCAGGCTAGTGCTTCATCAGCTGAAATTAATATCAGCCAATTCCTTAAATTTTGTGTCAACTTAAGCTCACTGACCTATTTGACAGTGGGTCAATGAAAGAGGTCTGTAGGATTCTAAAGTTTAATATGTACGTAAGTAAAAGAATGACATTTCTTTCCCCTTCCTACATGTTTTGCAGTAGGTATTAACAAATATTTATATCCCCATATAGCCTGTTGTTAGAGTGGGCTTTGTTCTTCTACCTCTTAAAACGTATCAGAAAGGATAGTTACACAAGCTGCATTGTTCAGACTATGTCACCGGCCTATTATTTACTATAAATAATGAAATGACTGGGCAAGTGGTCTGAAGTGAGCTGTGACTCAGGGCAGTCAGTTTATTGGTGGGTAACATATCCATGGAATTCAGAAATAGCCCAAATTTTCAGACCCTTTCTTTAGGAGCTGATACTACATAAAGAATGTTTGCATGTTTGCATTTTCTACACCAAATGGTACCTTATAACTTGATGTCAAGATTTAAGGAAATATAGGAAGACTATTTTTGGCTGGGATATAAAGTGATTATTAAGATATCTTTACACAATGTGAAGGACTGCAAGTTCACTTGATAGACAACCTTGCTGGTAATCTGGGAATTACGGCTGTTGAATTAATTTATGTTGCTTTGTGAATATAAATTGCAGTCTTCCTTCATCCAGGGAGACAAATATCCACATGCTTTTTGAGTTTTCACCTAAAATAGTTAGGTGTATTAAAACAATTTATTTAGCATTTCGCAGTGTGAGATAAAACTGAAAAAGTCATCTGATTTCTTTCATTTGAAAATGGAACTGCTGAGAACAACATATATACTTGGCATTGGCTTCATAAGTCTAAAGTAAATAAATTATCGTCAATGTATTATACTGTTGATATATAGAAATATAAATACTAAACTTCTAATTAAATTAAAATTTAACATAGGCATGTTATAACACTGTTTTATGTTTGCAGTGTTATTTCCCCTGGGCAGTTGACATGTTTCTGTTATTTAGTTCTCAAATATACCACATGAACTGCTCAGCTGCAAATATTGTTGGCTTTGTTTTACAAATTGGAACACTTTTGTGAAGTTTATATATCAGATAAGCAAATAGACTGTAATAAGGAAACTCTGACTATTAGTTCACTGATGACTCTCTTCATTATCTTATGAATATGCAAAATTTTTATCAGAGCAATCTGCTTACAAAACATAAAACCATTAAATAATACAAAAAGTCTAGCAAAGAAACACTTCCATTCCCTCCACAGCCCTTGCCTTCACCCTCATTAACACCTCAGAGACACAATACTCAAAAATACAAAAATCGTGACATCGTTCTGGTATAATTCTCTTATGATGCTGTGACTTCATTCATCAATGTTATTGTTAATTTTTGACTTTGTGTTATGGTAATAAGGTTAGGATCCACACAGTTGCTCCCCCCCAATCACACACACATACATATATATCCCTTTTACCCAATCTCATAAACTAAGAATATTAGTAACTTTAGTCAGTTTATATATTATTATGATTGTCTGGGTCCTCATTTTTTATCTAAATTATCTACTATTTTTTCTTATACAACTTCATGTTGTTCTTTGAGTTAATAATTCCTTTTTCTTTATTAATGTGCATGGTTTTCTATGTAACTGTTCCTATTTTTTCCATAGTTTATCCAACCTATCAAAAGCCTTTTAATGTAATTTTTAAAAGCTCAAAATTATCTGGTAATCTATAAGCTTCTTCCCCCTCCTCTTACCTTGTAAACTCTCCTACTGGAGCTCTCCACCCTTTTTCCATCTGGCTTGATTGTTCTCTAGTCTAGCAAGCAGTGATCATTCTGTAGATGCCCTACAGCTCTTTTTTGGCTGGATTATTGTTTCCTGAGTTCTCTTTCTGGGTTTTCTCTCTTGCTTTTTTGGAGCATACCCTACAACAGTGTCTGAAAGAACACATGAAAATGCACTTTGGAGTCTTTATTTATGTGATATCAACTTTAATCTATCCTCATTCCAACCTCACACTCAACTAATAATGTAGTCAATGCTTAATAGCTAGTGTTTTGTGGTTAAGAATTTGAAAATATTCTTTTGGTTGTTCCTTTTTATGTGATCTGCCTCCACATCAACTTTAATAGTCTCCATTATTTGCTCTTTATCCCTAGCGTTCTGAAATTTCAAGGTGATGCACACTGTAAGAGTTTCTTTATAACGTTACTTTCTTAGGTATTCAGTGAGTACTTGCAATCATGACCTTAGTTATTTTATTCTTGTTTATTAAAATAATTTTAACTTGTTTCCTCTATGTTCTATTTCCGGGATGCATATGAATGAGATGTTGGATCTTCAGAATGACTCTAATTGTTTTAATTTTTTCATTACAACTTTCTCCTTTTCACTTTTTTCTACATTCTGAGAGATTTCCTCAACTGTGTTTTTCAAATTTTCTGTTGGAATTTTAATTTTGGTTATATTTCCATGAGCTTTTTCTTGCTCTCTGGCTACTCTGGCTTCATATAATTCTGCTTTTGTTTCAGAGATACATCTTCTTTTATAGCTCAGATATTCAATATACCTTTTCTCTTATGAACCTTCGTACAGTGTGCTTGCTTTGATCTATTTCTTTCATATTAGAGTATTAACCAAATTTTTCATGATTGTTAATTAGGTATTCATAATTAAACAAAGGTCAAACAAAGCTAATTGAAGCTCTTTATGCATTAGGTGGAATTTGTTAGATACAGTGATTAATCAGTGAGCTGGTCTTTTCATTGGGAGACATCAATATTTAGGCTTTTGCTTCTCCTTGCCCCTGCCCCCAACCACTCTGTTTCTGAAAAGAAGACTCCTTAATCTTCCTATCTAAAGATATTTTCCTGTGGCTAGAGTTTTGGGTTCAAAGAGTCCCACCATTTCATTTTCAGATCTTTGCTGCCTTCCTGTATTTAGCTTTGATCTGCACTTTATTTCTTTACTCTTCTTCATATGTGCCCATGTTCAGAGGCACCGCGCTTTAATTTCTCTTGAAAATAGATATTCAAGACTTTTTTCTTGTATATTTTTAAAGGTGGGGAAGGAAGACTAGGAAACACCAGTTCTATCTGCATTATTTTGACTAAACTTCCATTTTCAACAACTTTAAATTTCCACAACACTCAGTGCCTTCAAATACTGAGCTTTTCGAGGACACCACAGCTGTATTGACTAGTTTCTTGTCTACCTCTTTCTAGGTATTTAGGTGGCATCTGAAGTCAGTTACTAATCTTGAAGTTAAGTCAGTTACTATTCTTTCATTTGCTTTCTGATTCCTCCTGAAATTGTTGAAATATTTCAGGTGTCTCTATTCCTCGCTGTTTCCCATTCCCCTTGAGTATTTAAAGACATGTTATTCCTTTATAGTCATTTTGGTTAGGTTGTTGAAAGGCAAGAAAATAAATGCATGAAATTAATCTGCCATTTTTAATGGAATATTATTTTATTAGTCTTCTTGATATTGGCATCACCAGTTTGTCCTCTAATGCACAGAGACAAACCATTTCTGAGGACATTTAGGATAAAAATCCTATTATTGTACAATATGTTTATAGTGTAAAAAGCATCACCTCCATCAGAAAAAGCAAGATAATCAGAACTGGAAACTTTCACATTTTTTAATAGTTTTGTGAAAAAATAAGAACTCTACTACAATGTTAGCTATCAAAGTCTATTGGCAGGACTATGATGTATTTTAATAGCATAGGAGAAACTACTTGCTAAATTTAATAAACTCTAAGAAAATAAAAGTTTATTAGGGGAAAATAAAGATGGATCTAGCTTTAAAAGAATGGGGAAACAATAATGATTCTCACCGAAAAGAATGTCTGTGCCTTTACAACAATGTATTGGACAATATTATTGCTTTATACTTGAAGAAGTAGAATAAACTCAGGACATTAAATATCAAAAGAAATACAAATTCATGTGTATTTGTGACTTTGCGCTTTTTAAGAAATTATATTTGAACAAATCACGATGAACAAAATATTCATCAAACCAATATTCAACATTTTATTTTTGTTAGTTTCTGTGATCTATTTCTCAGTAGTTCTCACAAATAAAGCTAAATTGTATTTCTAAAAAAGAAAAAGCCAGAAAGAACGACATAATACTTTTTAAACGGTTATTTGTAAGAGGATATAAAAGTGTAGCTATAGATAACTTAATAATTATCTAGAATCTAGGATTTATTTTAGTAGACTTTACATAAGAGGAGTGAAGAGATCAACAAAGTGAAATTTTAAGGTAACATTTTTCTATGCCTTAGGCAATTTAGTGAAAGAAGAACTGAAGTGAAGCAAAAACAAACCACAAAAAATGTCTTTGCCTACTTATTAAATGTATGCATACTATGCCTATTTCAAAACTAAATTTGAAGTAAGTTATTACAAATAAAACACTATATTGAGAAAATTATGATAAAAATAAGGTATTTAAATGTTCCAATGATGGTTAAAATGTAAATAACTCATTTACTCTAACTTTAATATTTGAAAAATCATGTCTTGACCATGTACCCTCTTTCCTTTCAATCCACAGTCTTTCCTAAAGTGGCTATATCCTGTTCCATGGTTTAAAATGAATGCCATCTGTATGCGTTTTATGCCTAAATTTGTATCACCAGCCTTATTATATCTCCTTATTTCAAAATGCATACATCTAACTGTCAGCTTCAGATGTTCTTGGGTATGTCTATCATACATCTCAAAAATGGCGAGTCCAGATTTGAACTCTCATGTCATTGGTAAACATATTCCTTATTTGAAAAATTAGCAACAACATGTACCCTGGCTATTCAAAGCAAAATCCTGAGATTAATTTATAATATCACATTTTCATTCATTATGCACATGTAACACATCATAAAATCTTATCAGCAATAACACCAAAGTTGTTTGAAGTCTGTCTATTCTCTCCATCTCCATTGCTAAAATCCTATTCACACCAGGATTTATTTTTACTAGTTATAATACCTGTAAAATATTTCATGAAAGAAACATAAAAAGAATACATAAAGTTTAAGCAATATTTTTCAATGAATATTTAACATCAGAAATAAAACAATATCAATAATTTTGAGGCCCCTTAAATACTAATTAAATTGCCCTCCATTTCTTGCAATGGTTCACATGTTCTTCATTTTCTTACTTTTTAAAAAGTATTCTTTTGCACACATACACACACACACACCCTTCTTGGATAATACATTTTTTAGTTTTGATTGTCTTCGAACTTTTCTTAAATGAAGTAGAATTGTATATATTTTTCTGCAATTTACTCCTTTCTCTCCACATCTTGATTGTGAGATTCACGTATGCTGATGTGTCTATTTGTAGTTCATTTGTTTTTACTGTTCTACATTAGACAATTGTCTTAATATCTTAAAATGTATATATAAATTCTAATACGGGTAAATATTTGGATGGCTTCCAAGATGATGGTTGTGGTTTTTTGATGTTTCATTGTTGTCCTTCTAGATTAAAAACAATGCTGCTACAAACTTTCTGGTAATAGTCTATTGTAAGTATATGCGAGAGGTTCATGAAGTACATATCTAGAGTAGAAGAACAAAGTTGAGGTTTCCATATTTTCAAATGCAACAGATTATGCCAAACTATTAAGTATTTGTGCTGATTTACTCTCCCATTAGCAATGGTTGATCATTACAGTTTCTCCATTCCCTCACCAATACTCATTATTATCTCTGACTTTTAATTTTGTCCAACTGTAGAGTGAAAGGAGGCATCTCTTTGTTATTATAAATTTTTGTTTTCCTGATTGCTAATGCAGTTGAGCAACTTTTTTTTTTATTTAATGGCTGTTTATGTTCCCTCTCCTCTGAAATGTACATTTGGTCACTTAAGAATATTTTTATTGATTGTTTTGTAATTATGGATCTGGAGAAATTCTGTATTCTTAACACTATAGTCATTTGTTTAATCCAGTTTTATGAATACCTTCTTCCAGTTCAGATCTTGTCTTTTTACTCTTTTTATGGCATATTCAGCTAATAAAATACTTATTTTAAGTAATTCTATCAATATTTTCCTTTTGAGTTTGGATTTTTTTTGTTCTTTAGCAGAAATATTTCAACCCTTGAAGTACGGTGATATTTTTCTATATTGTCCTCTAAAGCCTTTAAAGTTTGCCTTTCACATTTAAATATTTAATACCTTTTAAAACAAGTTTTGAAAATGACACATGTAAAGATTTATTTTCATTTTTTTTCTGAACAATATCCAGATCCCAGTACCTTAAATAATATATGCTTTCCTGATGACCAGCAGTATAACAAATAGAGATTCCATACATGTGTGGGTCTATTTTAAAACTATTTCTGCCATTGGCTATTTGCCTATTCCAAATATCACATTGTCAGAATTACATAACAATTTTCATATAGCAAATTTCTTCATCTGATACTTGTAGAGAGTCTTGGTTAGGATTGTCCTTTTATTTTTCTATATGCATTTTAAAAATTAGTTTTCAATTTTCTTAAAATATTTAAACAATTACATTGAACCTATCTACATTTTTTGGAGAAATTGTATCTTTAATATATTCAGCCTTTCCATTCAAAAACATGTTATACTTCTCCAACTCTAACTTACTGGGGATTTCTTTAATGTCTTTTAGTAAATTGTTATCATTTTCTCAAGAAAGAGCTTTGTGTATTGGGTTTACCTCTTATTTATTTGTTTATTTGATTCTAGATACTTTATGTTCTTGACTACATTAACCATGAGGGATATATTTGGTTGCTTCGTTGACAATAGTGTTAGAAATGAGAGTTCTCCCAAAATATTTTTAGCTGGGAAATGAAAGTAGCTTTTTAACTGGGTTCTCTGTTTTACTCTTGCCTCCCTATAGTCCATTCTTCTCACTATCACACACTGAGCATTTTATATTTCCTTATTCTTTGATGTGTTTGTGACATATCTTTTCTCACCAGAATTCAGTTTTCTGAGAGTAGAAACTTTGTGTTTTCTTATCAACACTGAACCACCAGTGTCTCAAACAAAGTGGGCACTTAAAAAACGTAAATGAATGAATGAAGAGGTGAGCCACATATATTGTTAATATTTCTGAGTGTGTAAGTCAAGACAAGGGCTCTGTCTTTCTCATAAATAGATAGATTGTATTGGCTAATAATTAACCAGCATAGGCCAAAATTTTGGAGTTGCAAAATGAAGAATATTTATGAGTAGCAGATAGTATAAAAGGGACTGCTGACCATTTACTTATTCTATTCTGTTCTCTGGATGCATTGACTTACAAGTTATTATTGAACATAGCGTAGAATGATGTTGTTGATCACAGGTCACCTAATTCTACCTTTCATCCAATGTTCCATCCTCTCTATTACATCTTTCTTGAGTGGCAGCATTCTTGAATGTTAAGAGTTCCACTTAAACCCCTTCAGCAGCTGGCATCACACCCTCTTCTCAGATTCCCATTCCATTTTCAAGTACAGTTCGTCATACTGAACTAAACTCTGCTTCTCTTGAGTTACCATTTATTGATCTGAGCTCTGACTATCAGATTCTCCAAATTAAAAAGAAAGAAATAAAAAAGAAATTCACCCTCTTTTAGCATAATAACTCTTCAAATATTTTAAGTACTCTGTTCGATATAATAGTGTTTATCTTATTTAATCTAAACATCTGTTTATTTTCATGTATGCCTTCTTTCATCTACTCTTTCTTGAGTGTCTTCCATGTCTCAAGCATAGAAAAGGTGAGCATTAAATGATATCACTTGGACACAGGAAAGGGAACATCACACACTGGGTCCTATTGTGGGGAAGCGGGAGGGGGAGAGATAGCATTAGGAGATATACCTAATGTAAATGACGAGTTAATGGGTGCAGCACACCAACATGGCACATGCATACATATGTAACAAAACTGCACGTTGTGCACATGTACCCTAGAACTTAAAAGTATAATAATTTAAAAAATAATAATAATTTGAGAAAACATTCCTTCTCATGTGTCATTATATGATAACCCCCTGAGTCAGGTCTTAACCTTTCAGAATGTACTGGTCAATTGAATAGATATTTAGTGGAGATTTGGGGCTTCTTCTTAATTCTAGCTGTAACAATGGACTATTTTTAACAAGAAGGTGCTTAGCAACCTTGAAAATTAAAAGAGAGAGAGACAGACTAAAGTGACTTATCACACTAAAAGACTGTCTAGAAGATCGTATCTCTTTATTTCCTTTTTTACAACTAAAATAATTTTGAGTTGATTTTCCAAAGAATTCCGTCAAAGAGAAGATTTTAAATTTCCTGGAAAGACCATCTGGCACATTTTATAAGTGTTATGTATTTTTTTAAGCTACAGAAAGTGCTGTAAGAAGAAAGCATTTTGGGATAAAAAACTAAAACAAAAAATTTCAGTTTTCAATTTTGTCCCAAATCATTCTTGTCAATTATGAATATATATCTAAATGTCCCAGGTTTATCTCTAATTCTGTTAAAGCTAGTGCTTAAATGACTTACCTTAAAGTTGACTAGTAGTTTTTCAGAGTGTGAAGTTAATTTTCTCACAGACACATTTGTGACTAACTGTTCAAATACTCAGTTATCAGCAAATTAGCAACACAGCAAATGTGTCTCACAGAAATTGGACTAAGGGGACTAGCTGTATATGAGCCATAAAACTTATAAATCTTGTGGATAAGATCTTGACCTACAAATTAGAAATAGAAATTATTTTGAAGCCTTGGATACTGACAGTTGCATTACTTAGCATACTATGGTCTTCAGTCCCAAGTTCTTATCACTGATTCCCATTTGTATGTCTTCACTCCCCATAGACATTTACTCTAATGTTTGATATACATCCCTGTTTATATATATACATCCTTGCAAAATATACTATGTTTCGTGTGTGTCTATTATTTAATTATTTTATATAAAGGATATTATGATTCATAGAGTGTCATAAAGTGTTGTTTTGTTCAGTTTTTTGTTTTACTGAATAATATCTATCCACATTGCTAAATGTATGTATTTTCCAGTTTGACTATTGGAAAGGACTTATCAGACTCCACAGAGCATGCTCGCATAAGGCTCTTATTTAAAGTTTTTAAAAATACAGTACAGTAAAAGATAAAATGTATAGGCAAACATTAGAGGTTCCAAAGATATGCCATGTACAAGGCAGCATTTCTGGCATAGCTCAAAGGATGTCTTAGTCCATTTGGGCTGCTACAACAAGATAGCATACTGTGTAGCTTATAAACTATAAAGATGTATTTCTTACGGTTCAGGAGGCTAAGAATTTCTAGATCAAGATGCCAGAAGAGTTGATGTCTATAAGGTCCCTTTTCCTTCATAGACGGCAGTTCTAACTGCGTCCTTACCTGGTGAAAGAGGCTAGCTAGCTTTTTGTGGCCTCTTTTATAAGGGCACTAATGATATTCCTAAGCATAGAGCACTCACAGTCTAATCACCTTTTTCAAGACCCCACCTTCTAATACCATTATCTTGAAGTTTAGGATTTCAACATTTTTGGAGGACACAAACATTCAAACTATGGCAAAATATAAGGCCTGGGAAGCCTTTCTTTGTCTTTTTGGCCAAATAAACAAGCCAGGTTTGTTAAACCCCGGTGGACTAGTTGCAATCATAAGGAAAAAAAAAACTTACCCTGCAGGTTCTCAACACATCATAAATTCAACTTCCCTTATCTTGGCCAATGGTCAAATGCAAACACTCAAATGTCCTGGAAATATAGAGTTTTTTAGCATAGTTATAAATTAATTCTATCTCCACAATGTACTCTACTTTATTGTTTCTAATTGCTTTATAGTATTCCATGCCTTGCATCCCTCAACTATTATTTAGTCGTTCCTCTAGAAATGGATACCCAGCCCTCCAACTGACAAAAACAACATCGTTATGTTTATTGGGAAATGTCCTTTTGTGGGCCTATATTAAAGTTTCTCTGTGAAAATTAGATATAAAATTACTACTCATCAGTAGGGCAATTGTATAATTTATCCTCCACACTCAAAGAATTTTAAGAATGGAAGAGGGTATTATTAATAATTATGCCATGACAGCATCATGAACCAGAGCCTGGGTAAACCAAGGCATCAACGCCTGAATCACAGGCTGCATATATTCACATAACACTACCAGACTCTCCTCCAAACCGCATAAATGCACCTGTCTACACACTTTATTGCCAACACTTTGTGTTTTCAAATTTCCAATTTTGAAATGTGACATGTGCAATATTCCTTCCATCTGCATTTATATCCACATATTTGCCAGCTATGCAGTCTTTCTTTCTTTTAATTTCTGATTCAAAGCTTTGGTTTATTTTTCCTGCTTATCAATTGGTTGTCAGATTTACATCTAGCAATTATTTTCCTTCAGTTTGTCCCCTATTCGTTAACTTTGTCTTTTACCAGAAATTCTTAATTTTGATATAGTGAATCAACTCATTTTTCATCTTTAAATTGTACTATATGTAATGCTTAAGAAATATTTCCCCATCTTACAGTCACAAAGATATTCTCCTATATTTTCCTTCTTAAAGTCACAAAGATATTCTCCTATATTTTCTTCCATTAGCTATATGATTTTCCCTTTCATAATCAGGAACATTCTGGACTTTAATTTTGTAATCAATATGAAATAGGAACCTAAGTTTATTTTTTTCTTCATATCAAAAACCTAGTTTGGACCACAGAGTTCTTGCCTTTGTTTGTAATCCTTAATCTTAACTAACTCACTGGACTTTAATTTTGTAATCAGTATGAAATAGGAACCCAAGTTTATTTTTTTCTTCATATCAAAACCTGATTTGGACCACAGAGTTCTTGCCTTTGTTTGTAATCCTTAATCTTAACTAAGAACTCATTATCTACCATGTACCTTTGCATTTTCTCAGTTAGTTAATATTTTCCACTGTTTGGCCTCTCTTTTTTTGTCCTCACACTAAAGGAACATACTGTTTGAACTAAGGTATTAAAAGGCACAAGATGATATCAGGACCCTGCTGTCACAGAGAATAGGTTTCCTGCAATTCAGGAGAGTGCAGCCTGCCAATTTTCGGTTAGCACCTGTGCCTCCTATATAGTCAGTGGGGCACGTGCCATCTCAACACATGGGCATCAGCAAGGAGACAAATATTATGCATGTGGGTGAAGGCCAGTTTTTAGCTTTTGTTCTTCCTGTTGTACTTGTTTTTAAAAATCTAGACCTGGTTTTTAGATAAAGAAAAATGACACTCTTACAGAGCCAAAAAGGAAATTCAAGAGTTGCTTTATTTTGGATTATTTGATTTTTTTATCTCTTTTATCTCTATTATTGGCTCATTACCTAAAATTATTTGCTGATGTTGCTTTCAGATTTGTAGTGTATATTTTTAACTTATCATGGTCTACCTCCAAGTAACATAGCCCTCTACATATGGTATGAGAACACTGCAACAGTAGGTTTATATGTTCCCCACAAATCTTTTTTTTTTTTTTTTTTTTTTTGAGACGGAGTCTCGCTCTTTCACCAGACTGGAGTGCAGTGGTATGATCTCAACTCACTGCAACCTCCGCTTCCCAGGTTCAAGCAATTCTCCTGCCTCAGCCTCCTGAGTAGCCGGGACTACAGGCATGCACCACAACGCCCAGATAATTTTTGCAGTTTTAGTAGAGACAGGGTTTCACCACGTTGGTCAGGATGGATCTGATCTCTTGACCTCGTGATCCGCCCACCTCAGCTTCCCAAATTATTGGGATTATAGGCGTGATCCACTACGTCCAGCCTTCCCCACAAATCTTTGTGTTATTGTCATACATGTTACTTCTAAATATGTTATGTAGAAGTTGTAAACCCTACAATATAGTTTTTGTTTTTTCTCTAAACAGTAAATGTTCTGATATAGAGAAAATGCTTTTTCTGCTTTTAACTGCATGTTTACCATTTCCAGCGCTTATCAATCCTTGGCGTAGATCCATGTTTCCACAAGGATCATTTTCTTCTGAAGGACTTCCTTTAACATATCTGGTAATAGACACCTGCTAATGTCTTTTAGCTCTTGTATGTGTCTGAGAAAGTCTTTAGTTTTCAAAGACATTTTCACTGGCTATCCAATTCTGTTTTCAATACTTTAATGATGTTTCCCTGCTGTTGTTTGGCTTCCATTGTTTCTGATGAGAAATATGCTGTCATTCTTATCTTTATTTGCTATATTATATAATACATCTTCTTCTTCGGCTGCTTTGAGAAATACCTAATGTAAATGACAAGTTGATGGGTACAGCAAACCAACATGGCACATGTATACCTATGTAACAAACCTCCAACTTGTGCACATGTACCCTAGAACTTAAAGTTTAATAAACAATAAAAAATAAAAATATAAAAAAATAAAATGTTCTTATTTCGTTTTTAAAGCAATTTTATTATGATATGCTGTGGTATGGTTTCCTAATGTTTCTTGTGTTTGAAGTTCATTGAACTTCTTGGTTCTTTAAATTTATAGATTTCATCAAATTTGAAAATTTTTAAACTTTCGTATATTTAAACATTTTTGTCTTCCCCCACTTTATTAGGACTCCTGTTATTACTTGTATGTGATGTGGTTTGAAGTTTCCCCGTAGTTGTATGATTCTCTGTTTGTTTGGTGTGTGTGTGTGTGTGTGTGTGTGTGTGTGTGTGTGTGTGTGTGTTCCATATTGGATAATTTCTATTGTCTTATCATTGGTTTCCCTAGTCTGTCTTCTGCAGGGTCTAATATGTGGCTAATTTTATTTATTGTATTTTTAAATTTCATACATTATGGTTTTATATTTAGAATTTAAAATGAGTCTTTCAAAAATACTTTACGTTTCCCAGACCTTTCTCTACCTTCTTGTGGTCTGTACCTAAGTATTGTTTTAACTGCTTATTTTTCCAATTCCTTGCATGACTGGCTATTTTTTAATTGGATGTCATACATTGTGAATTTTTCTTGCTGGATCCTGGATATTTTTGTGTATCTCTAAAACTTTTTAGCTTTGTTATTGGGCACAGCTAAGTTACTTGTAAACAGCTTCGACTCTTTCCTTTCGAGGACTGCTTTTGGTTTTATTAGGCAAAACCAGAGCAGATTTAATTCAAGTATTAAAATCATGATGTAGTTAAAACAATACTTAGATATAGACTATAATTTATATTTTTAAACAGTAGATGAAAGCGTTCAATTTTATAAACAAGAAGAAATAATTATATCAACTCAAAGAATATAGTAAAATAAAACTAAAATTTAAAAATTGAAATAAAACATATATGTGACATGATCATCAAGACAGAAACTGATCCTAAGTAAAAGATACACATCTCTGGTAAGATTAAGCAAAAAGGAAAAGGGAAAGCAAAATAAGCAATATTAAGGATGAAAAAGTGATGCAACTATAGTCATAACAGATCAACTTTAAATCATGGAGACATTATGAAATAGACAATTATTTTTAAAAAGTTACTATAATAATAGTCACACACACTCCAACTGCCACACCCATTGGTCATATTTGTATGTAATTTAAATACCTAAAGTAAAAAGATGTTAATTTATTATAAGATATTGAATTAAAATAGTACATAGGATTACGCAAACAAAGGGAAAGAAAATATGAGAGAAAGGAAAGTGCTTAAAATTAGAATGCCAGCTAACAAAAGTAGAAGAAATCTGTAATCTCTAATGCAATAGTAATTAATTCAGGCAAGAATCATCAATAAATGATAAAGCCATTGAGAATATATTCTGGTGGGGAGGAGGCTCTTTACCCCACCTCAATTATCACCCTGCAGATAACTTTTTAATTGCAATGGGAAATATGTATACTGCCACCATATAGATCACCTTCTTAAACAAGTGATGTAACTTCACCAAGCGAAGGAGAGCCTGATATTATTTGACTCTCACGCAAAAAAAAAAAAAAAAAAAAAAAATCGTTCAAAGCATTATCTATGCATTCTTTCCATAAATGTTTAGCCTAAATTTAACCATGAGAAGGGTAAATACTGAATTTGAAATATTTTACAAAATAAATTGTAAAATATTCTTCTAAAATTCTCTAAAAATTCAATTTTTCAAAAAGCAAAGGAAAGAAGAAGTCATAAATTCATTGGGACTCTTCTGTATTAAAGAAGACTAATGAGTCAATAACAGTGTATGAATCTTCATTATCATATCTTGGATCAAAAAAGAAATCAGTTTTATCTTAGACACAATTGAAAACGTTGCATATGAGCCCCATATTAAGTGATATGCAATTATTATTGCCTTTATGGGTATGACAATGGTAGAGGAATGCCCTTTTTCTAAGAATATTTTGAAATATATAGCTGAGAAATGTCATAATATTTGCAATGTAATTTCAGGTAGTTAAGGAGAGAAAGGGACTGAGTGAGACAGAGAGAGAGAAAGTGAGAGCACAAATCCTTGGCAAAATGTTAACAATTGAAACTAGTTAAAGGGTTTGTAGGTAATCTTTGCAACAATGCTGCAATCTCATCAATTGGAAAATTTTCTATATAAAAAGTTGGTAAGGAGGGGCTTTGCCAAGTCCAGATGGTATTACAAGCAAGTTTTGTTGAATCTTTAAGGATTTTTGAGTGAGAAAATATTTTCAGAAACAAAGTTTCCATACTGATTTTATAATGTGAGCATAATCTTGAAACTCTATTAAATCAGGACAGTTTGAGAAATTCAAATTTTAGTATACTACTATAAACATAGATACAAAAATGATATTTGATAAAATATTGTCAAATTACAACCAATAGTGCAATAAAAAGTAGTATGCTATGACCAAGTAGGGTGTATTCCAAATGGACAATAATACTTTAACAGTAAAACATTGATTGATATGTTTATCAAATTAATACATTAGAGAAAAACCTTGTAACCAACTAAAATATCCAGAATATTTTTACGATATCGATCTAAACAGCAGGTAAAATGAATGAATTAGGTCTGTATACATCTTTATGGGAATATCTCTGAAACATAATACTGAGTGCACCAATCAATTGGAGAATGTTATTTATCCTATGATACACTTGTGTGAAATTCAAAAATAAAGAAAAATCTGTATTATGTTTTCTGATAGACATATTGACAACAAATATATAAAAAAAGAATGTTGACAGTATATTCCCTAAATAAGATATTCTAATGGCTTCCTATAACTGCTAAGATTAATATCAGATTCTTTACTACAGACTCTAGGAATCTGCATCATCTGATTTTTGCAGACATTTCTAGAATTGTCAAATATTATACTTCTTCTAGCTCTCTGTGCTCCAGCCTCACCTGGCTTCTTTATTCATACACTTGAATGTGTCTTGTTACAACTCACAATTGAGACTTTGCATATGTCATTTCCCACTTCTGGAGTATTCTAGCTCTATTCTTCCTCTTTAATAACTTATATTTATCTTTCAGCTCTCATCCCATATTCAGGAGACGTGAGGTCAAATTCCATCATTCTTCTTTATAACATTTTATACCATTCTTTCCCTTTTCTTTTTTTGGAAACAGGGTCTTGCTCTGTTTCCTAGACTGGAATGCGGTGGCACAATCATAGCTCAACCTCCTGGGCTAAAAGAATCCTCCCAACTCAGCCTCCTGAGTAGTTAAGACTTCAGGTGCATGCCACCATGCCTGGCTAATTTAAAAAAAAAAAAAAAATCATAGAGACAGAGCTTGCTATATTGCCCAGGCTGGTCTCAGAGTCCCAGGCTCAAGCAATCCTCCTGCCTTGGCTGCCTAAAGTATTGAAATTACAGGCACGAGCCACCGTACCCAGCCTCTATTCCTTCCTTTGAGGGCACTATATCAGTTGTTATTTCTAATTGACTTATGAGGTTTTGTGATTAGTATCTATCCTGCCATTAGGCTTGTTCTCCCCACATAAAATCGGAGATGACATCTATTTTGCTAAGCATCATATCCCCAGTACCTTGCACAGTTCTTGACACATTAAAGGTGCCTACCAAATATTTACTAAATAGGTGAATGAATTGGCAAAGTCGTTTCTTTCATAGGATTCTCTTATTTTGATCATGATTCTGTTGAAACAGCCTTCTCTTGATAATTCTACACTTTCCTTTATCTTTTCCCTGTGGCTAATGCAGTTTGTTGTGGTTTGGGCATCTCTACCTGAATGACAGGATGTAGATACTATGATTGAGAGTATCCTCTAGAAGTATGGGCACTGAGTGGAGCATTTAAGACCAGAGGAAGGGATATGCTAATCTTGGCAATATATATCAATATATGTTAAGAAATTGCATTGAAGAGTTAGTAAATTGAATTGTATTAAGAAGTAGAATATGTAACAGAAAATATCTCTGCAACAAGAGTTAAAATTTAAATATGCATTTCCCCATGCCCATATTATTTGTGAGCATATAATCATCACTTTTCCAGGCATAAAAATGGCTTCAAAGTTATAGCATGAATATGGATCCACATACACACACAAAATGAACTTTTAAAATATTACCAAGAACCTTACACACACCATCTTCATCTGTGTAATAGTCCTTCGGAGGAAGGTATACATTACTGTTACAATGTTTACAAATGAATAAATTAAAGGACAGAGGAGTTGAAAAATTTTCCCCAGGTTATACAGCAGCAGAGTCAAAAATAAAATCCACATCTGTATGACTACTAAGTCCTAGTTTGGTACACTGCGAGTCAAGGATATGAAAGTTTTGCTGAGACTAATGAGGCTGGAATTGTATATGTCATTTTTTAATCTAAGTCAGTGTTTCTTCAGATTTGATGCTGCTCTGTGAAAGATTCCAAAGTCAAACAAGTTTTGGGTACGTTGCATGTCATATTCAATAGTCCTCCCATATTTGTGGTTCCAGTGTTCTGAAAAGATTAAATAAAAAATTCCAGAAATAAACAACTCATAGGTTTTAAATTGTGTGCTGTTCTGAGTAGCATGATGAAATCTCATGCCATCCCTTTGTCTAGTGTATTCATTCTGTGTTAGTCATTTTGTAGCTGGCTTGATTATCAGACCTTGTCACAGTATCTCAGTGCTTGTGTTCAAGTGTCCTTTCTTTTACTTAATAATGGCCCCAAAGCACAAGGCTGCTGGCAATTTGGATATGGCAAAGAGAACACATAAAACACATTCTTTAATGAAAAAGTGAAAGTTCTATACTAAATGAGGAAGTTTTAAATATCATATGCTGAGGTTGCAATCTATGATGAGAATGACTCTGCTATCCATGAAATCGTGAAGAAGGAAAAAGTAATTCATGCATAGCATATATTGGGTTGGTACTATCAGTGGTTTCAGGCATCCACTGGGGATCTTGGAATGTATCCTCGTGGATAAGTGGAAACTACTGTACTCAAGTTCTGAAAACGTTTTTTAATAGAGAAATAGCTTTTTTTATTGCTTAACTCAGCATTTCTAAAAACATACTTGAATAGGGAAGCTATTCTTGGAAACTGTTCCAGGAAAGAGGGAACTATAAAGTTTTTTTATTCACTGTTTTTTTGTTTGTTTGTTTGTTTGTTTCTAATGCAAACCTGTGTCCTAGAAAAACAAGTTTTTGTTGTTGTTATCATTGTTGTTGTTGTTATTTCAATAGGGTTTTGGGGAATAGGTGGTATTTGGTTACATGAATAAATTCTTTGGTGGTGATTTCTGAGATTTTGGTGCACTCATCTCCTGAGCTGTGTACACTGTACCCAAAGTGTAGGACAATTTTTATAGTGCTCTGTGTCCTTTCTCACCTCATGCTTCTGCTCAGACTGTTCTCTTGGTGTGGAACACCTATGTCCTCTTTGTGATATGTGGTAAATTCTTATTTACACACTAGTTTAAATGTCACATCATCTGTGAAGTCATCTATTAGCCCTTCAATCATATTCCCATATATACAGAATAAGCACTAACGAGCTATAATGTCATAAAATAATGTGAATGATCCCTCACCTTTAACAAGCATCTTCTATGTTTAAACCAACTCTAGACATTGCAAATCTCATTTCTCTTTTAATACTTACAAGAATTATTTATTATTATCTCATTTCTCTCCAGTTCACATATCAGTTCTCAGATTCTCTTTCCAGGAAACTCCTCTAAAGAGATGACTACATTGCCTGATTGACAGCTTTCCTCAACTTTCACTTGAATACATTCAACTAGGCTTGCCCCACCATTCACCATAGCTTTTCCTGTCTAACATACCAACAGCTGCTACATTAATGAATTCAGACAAAGTCTCAGTCCTCATTTATTTGGATTATCAGCAGCACTTGACAAAATTTGTCTCTTTGTAGAAGTTCAAACCCATTCTTCACTTTCCTTTCAGGATGCTGTACATTTCTGGTTTTCTTTGTACACCACTAGCAATTTTTTTTGTGGTCTACTTTGCTGGTTCTTCTCATCTTTACTACTTCTAAATGTTGTCCTGCCCCAGCCTTTGGCAGTAATTCCATTGGTGATTTCATCAAATTTCATGTTGAGCATTATGGCTAAGAGCACAGACCTTTGCACCAGGCTGTCTGGCTTTGAATTGAAGCTCAACTAGTTTGTTAAATGTGTAACTGGGCTAGCGATCTATCTGTACCTTTCTTTGTCTACCTCTCTTTTACCTCATTGGTAAAAATAGGGATTATAGCAGTACCTCTGTCATAGAGCTATTGTCACATTACATGATGTAATGTCTGTAAAGAGCACAGAATAATGTCTGGCACTATATGTTTTTGCTGATATTATCTATAATCTAATGACTCACAAAATCTACCTAGCTGGGATTTCTACTACAAACTTAGGAATCATATATCCAACTACCTATACAATGTCTTTACTTGGAAGTCTAATATGTATCTCAAATTTATTATCTATAAAATGGAAAGTATTATCATCACTCTTAAACCAGGCATGCTTAGTAAATGGCAACTACATCCAGTTGCAGATGCAAAGAGACTCACTCGGATGCTTCCTTGATTCCATTCTCTCAGAACATCCATCCATCTGTCAAATTTGGATTGTTCTGCCTTCAAGTTTTCCAGAATCTTGCTACTTCTCAACTCAACCATTCTAATCCTACCCTCCAGGATCCCTCATCTCAATTATTGTACTAGCTTACTGCTCTTCTGTGGACTATATTCAACAGAGTAGAGTGGTTATTTTAAAATATAAATCAGCTCATATCTCTCCTCTGCTTCTAGACTTCTGTGACTTTTTACCTCACTGATTAAAATCTGGAGTTCTTACACTGGTTTATAAGAATTTACCCAATCTGTCCCATCACTCCCTTAATCTCTCTAATCTTGTCTACAATTTTCACTTATTTAATTCCACTCTCACTGCTCTAGCCCCCTCACAGATCCTGTGGGAATCTAAGCATGGTCTTCTCTCAGCCTCCTTGCACTTGCCATTCCTCTGCCTAGTGCGTTATTTTTTAAGGCACCCGTGTGTGTGTGTGTGTGTGTGTGTGTGTGTGTCTTATTCTTTCAGATCTTTACTTAAGATTCACCTTCCCAAGGCCTTTGCCTACTCTATTGAAAATTGCGACTCCACTCTACCCCCAGCCTCTTTTTCTCTCTTTTTTTTTCTCTGGAGCTCAAAATGATCTAGCACAATATGGTTTTTATTCATCTCTTGTTTTTTCAAATCTTCCTTCCAGAACATAAGCTCAGTGAGGGGAGAAATTTTTATTTCATCGGTTCACTGCATATCTCTGGTGTTAGACCATCCAGCACATAGTAGGCACTTAAGCAATAGTCATAAAATAAATTACTTCCTTCCCACAAGGGATAAAGATAGTGAGGCTCACAGAGACAAATCATTTTCCAAGACTACCCAAAATTTGCCCAAGGAATCCAAAGTCAAAGCACAGATTTAGAAGACACAGGTCAACATCTAGGCTACACATACTGAAGGAATATGTAATTCATAGAAGATAATAATAGAATAGTCAAATGCATAGTCCTCTTCTCACTAGAAGGGATTTCCCTTAGAAAAGGAGCAGTTTTAGTCATCTTTATAACCCTGGCACCTAATATAGTGTGGGAATCACAGAAGCAGCGGTGTGCTGGAGCCAGCTCCCCAGGCTCAGAAGAGTGGGTTGTGTGCTCTCTTCCAATCCTGCTTTTTGTGACATATGTTGGTAGCTTGGAATTGGCCTTACTGAGAATATTTACACCATGGAAATTAGCAAACAAGTCAGGGCTTATTAAATATTTACCTGAAAAGCACTGCAAAGAAGATAGTTAAAAATATATATATTGCTGTATGAGTGAATGAATTCATGAGTAAAATGTACAAGGGGGATATTATAGTCTGAGGCATCTTTTAGCATACTGGTGCTGTAGAGAAGGTGAAAAGGTGAAAACTGTTGATTGATAACTTTCAATGAACATTACAAAAACAAACAATAACAAATAAAATCTTTGATATAGGATATAGTTCAATTTCTTACTCCATGAGCTCTATTTAGCTAGAGCTCTCTGTTTTCCCAATGGGAAAATAAAAAAATAAGGTTCATATTTCCTCCCAAGTATAGTATCCCACATAATGTATATTCATTTTGTATTTTAGCATTATGTGTCTGTGAATATACATAATTTTTCCACTAGAAAAGTCCTTCTTAAATTTTTTTTTTTTTTTTTTTTTTTTGAGATGGAGTCTCGCTCTGTCGCCCAGGCTGGAGTGCAGTGGCCGGATCTCAGCTCACTGCAAGCTCCGCCCCCCGGGTTTACGCCATTCTCCTGCCTCAGCCTCCCAAGTAGCTGGGACTACAGGCGCCCGCCACCTCGCCCAGCTAGTTTTTTTTTTTTTTTTTTTTGTATTTTTTGGTAGAGACGGGGTTTCACCGTATTAGCCAGGATGGTCTCGATCTCCTGACCTCGTGATCCGCCCGTCTCGGCCTCCCAAAGTGCTGGGATTACAGGCTTGAGCCACCGCGCCCGGCCCTTCTTAAATATTTTTAAATCACCATTTATTTTAAGAAAGTCACCTTTATATACAAAGACAAAGCTACAAAAAATTATGCATACAATTTCCAGAAAAGCACAGATCTTCAAAATACCATGCCACCCCTGCTCCTACCCGAACCAATAGGCCCCAGGTTAAGAACTCTGCACTTGAAGTAGAGGATCCTAGGGGCAGGCTATTTGTCTAAGTTATTGCCTATTCCCAGCATGTGTCTAACATACTGACACTCAAAAAAAGAAAACAAAGAAAAAAATAAGAATTGCAGATTGAATAAATGGATGGAATGAATGGTTATCTTAGTTGCTTCTTAGATCTTCTCTTTTCCTAAACACCTCCATTTGCGTCAACTACTTTTTATAAAGCATGATTTTCAAAGCATATAACTTCTGGATATCCCTCCTATGATACTCAATGTTCTTGATTTTGGAAAAAGTCAAACTATTGCCACATTCCTCCAAACTCAAATATAGAGTTATTGTTATAGTTTAAGTTTCAACTAATGTTCCAGGCAACATTTCTTTAATCACTCACGATCCACAGTGATCTTTCATTTAGCTAAAACTCTAGATTCTTTTCACTCAAAAGACTATAGCTAGCTCCTTTTATAATTCTATTGCTGTAGTGGACTTTTACATTTAACTCTATGTTTTTACCATTAAATTCCACTGTCAGTTTCAACCACTGTTCTAGCCTGTGAAGCTCTTTGGAAATTACATAGCACAGCAGTCAGAACTCCCAGTTAGAGTCATTCCCAAATGTATACACTATGTCTTATGTGTCATCAAATAGTTCATTAAAAATTACTTTAAGAATAAGAGATGCCAGAGACCTCCTGCAGTTTTACAGTGAGCCAGATTAATGTTTGGTAGGAAAGATCTATCAACTACAGATTCAATAAGCTACTTAACTGTTCAACCCACATTTACTCATCCTATCCACCAGGAAATCTTAGGAAATTTCAAATGTGCTGTTGAAATCCAGGGGATTTAGATGAGGTATGGTACAGTCTGTTATTGTAACTTTTCCCTGAGATACTGTTGTATACACCTCTTCTGTGCTCTCATAAAATTTTGTGCACGTCTCTGTCATAGTCTTTACCACAAGGTACCCTAATTTTCTTTTGCATCTGTCTTCTCAAGTACTGTGAAGAGCTTGGAGAATGAATCTATGCCTCCTGATAATAGGAGAGAGGCTATTATCTCTCTATTATCAGAACCTTATGTGTAGTACTTAATAAATATTTGTCAAACAGTTGAGTAAATAATAGGAGTCTCATATTTTACCTTAGGATGTGAAAATCTGTATAAAGTTCACAATTTTCTCTGGACTTATTCTAGGAAGCAAATCACTAAAGATGACTCACAACAATTTGGGAGAATAGAAGAGCCAGTTCATTTCTCTGGGCCTCACTTACAACACTTACTATTTTAGCTTTATGCACATATGGAATGTGTGACTTGGTTTTATAACGGAAAGATAATTTTATCCTTCTTAAGCTAAAACTGTACATGCTATTATGATTATTTCTGTTTTCCTCCTTTATATGTCACCTTTTATATTTCTTTTTAAAAGGTCGGAAACAGGATCTCATTAACACTTCAGAAAAAATAGTTGCCAATGTTTCCATTCATAGACCTCATACTTGGAGTGTCTCCTTTAACATTATATGAAAATGATAAAATGCCACAAAATCACAATGTTCCTGAATATTCATGCGCTCTTGTATATAAGATTCACTTCAGACTTTCTGCTGCTTGCCTGATAGTAATACATTTATTAGTGTATTTAGAATATAAAATGTCATCATTTTATGCCTGCCTTTTGACAGCAAGACACTCATCAATTTTTTTCCAAAGCCAAATTTCTATAAGGAGACATTCATTGATAAAATACCCAGTGTTCCTGTACAGAGGTTGAGTAATTAGTTTCTACCACAGACTGAAAAACTCAATGTGTGGAGAACAAAATAACCTTGTACATTATGCGCAATCTTTATTAATTGAACTTTAGGCTAGCCCTTGAGATTTTTATGCAATCTGCAACAAAAAGGTCAATGGAATGGCAATGAATCTTCTTGTATTTATTAGTTCATTTTGCAAATAGTAACGTTGGGTGAGAATTGATTCAATTTATTTGTGATCCAATACCAAAGGGGGAAAAGTAATGCTCTTCTTACTCATCTTATTCATTTAGATTTACATGGAAAATAACATTCCCAAGGGAAATCAGAAGGAATATTTGTAATAGCAATGGTCACACGAGAGGTTGACCGTGATTCTCATTTCACACCATTTCTTAAAATTATCAAAAAGTGTCTTCAAATGAATTATTACTTTGAATTTAACACAGGCGCGCGCGCACACACACACACACACACAGATATATAATGTTTAAAATG
This sequence comes from Piliocolobus tephrosceles, assembly GCF_002776525.5. NCBI lineage: Eukaryota > Metazoa > Chordata > Mammalia > Primates > Cercopithecidae > Piliocolobus > Piliocolobus tephrosceles. The sequence goes on along the minus strand of NC_045438.1, from coordinate 76,329,635 downwards.
CTGTTCTAGGCTCCAAGGGTACAACGTAAATAAAATCAAAAATGTCCTCAAATGTCCTCTAATGAGATTGTCCTCAAATCAACGTCAATGTCCTCAAAAAACTCACAATCTAATGAGAAAACAAACTTGAGAATTCATTCATTATAGTACAAGGTTAAGTAAAGGAAATGCTTTCATATCAATATGAAATTATCTGTGGGAGTACAGAGGATTTAAAGATGAAACTTTATAAAGTGAGAAAGATTTCACTTATATCTTAGATGATTAGCAGAATTTCACAAGTTTTAATGGAGACACTAAACAAAAGCCAAAATATGGGCAAGAGTCCTGGAAATAGCTAAAGAAATTTACAATTATGGGAAATGGAGAACAGAGCTGTATGACTGAGGTATGGTGAGGAGTGATGATCAGTAAGCCAAGAAGTAAAGACGCAGGTTAGAATTTGAAGAAACGCCTTTTTTTCCCATGTGAGATTGTCAGGTAGTGAGGTACTACTGAACAGTTTGACCTCTGGAATGGGTTGAGTTAAACCTGAGTTTAGAAATGTTTTAGAAAGTTATCACTTGTGACAACACACCAGGTGTAAAATCTGTAATTTCCCTAATATATGTGAAGATACTCTTGGCTGTGACAATGGATTAAAAGGAGGGGAAAGACACATTAAAAGTTAGAATTAGGACTTAGTGTTTGAATGAAAATGGAAGTTTAGGAGGCATCAGGATTAAAGATGGAATTGGGATTTCTACTTAGTACTATTGCATACATGTGTAATCAAGTGTGAATTATTAAACAAAACTAAATACTTCATATCTGATTATGTAATTACTACTTAATATTTTTAACCTAAGTGTTCTTAATTCTACAAACAATTCTAAATTTAAAATGCCTAAGTAATCGTTTTCAGTTCATGCAAATATATATGTGTGGGCGTGTTTGTGTGGGTGTCTTGTTTTACTAAAATATCTTCAAGAATAATGTTTTAGGGAAAAAAAATATTAAGAACATAAAAATAGACCAGGCGCAGTGGCTCATGCCTGTAATCCCAGTACTTTGGGACGCCAGGATGGGTGGACCACCTGAGGCCAGGAGTTCAAGACCAGCCTGGCCAACATGATGAAACCCCATCTCTACTGAAAATACAAAAAATTAACTGGGTGTGTTGGGGAGGTGCCTGTAATCCCAGCTACTCAGGATGCTGAGGCAGGAGAATCACTTGAACCCAGGAGGTGAAGGTTGCAGTGAGCTGAGATGGCACTACTGCACTCCAGCCTGGGCAACAAGAGTGAAACTTTGTGGGGGGAAAAAAAAAAAAGAACATAAAAATATACATTTTATTACACATTCAATTATTTCATTAAGGAGACCACAAGTTTCCTCCTTGAGGAGACGGGGAAATATTCACTCTTTTACATACTCTAATTCTGGAGATAAGATTTCATTCTGTTGCCCAGGCTGGAATGCAGTGGCGTAATCACTACAACCTTGACCTCCTGGGCTCCAGCTATCCTCCTACTTCAGCCTCCTGAGCAGCTGAAATGATAGGCATGCACCACATGCCCCACCACGCCCAGCTATTTTTTTTTTTTTTTTTTTTTTTTCCACTAGAGACAAGGTCTTGCTATATCACACAGGCTCACATTCTCCTTTTCTACCTGATCAGTGTCACCAGGAATTTATATCATTTTATCCTATGATGATTAGAAAATGTTTATATATGAAGATATATTTAATAGTTACTTTAGTTCATTTGATATCATGTGTGGATATGTATACATGTGTGTGTCCATGTGTGTAAAAATATGTGTATAAAGTCTCATAAAATAATCAGCGGGTATTTCAATAAAACAGTAAAACTTTCCAGATTTGTCATGACAATTGTATGCAGATAAAAGCTTTCTAATATCACATCTTTATATAGAAATAGGTAACAATGTTCTTACAGAGATAGTTGTTTATTTCTTAAAAATTACGTGTGCTAATGTAAATGTTCATATGTAGATGTAGGTATTCAAAAGATGGCATATATTATAAACATATTTATTACAATGACAAGTAAGTACAATATATCAGAAATTTTACATATAAATACAGCACTAAATTTACCTGAGTTTAAAAAAATGATTATTAGGTCATTGCCATTAATTAAAAATAATAATTATGTTTTGTTTTTTACTGAGATAATTTTCTAATTCTTACTTCCCTTTCCTTTTATTTGAATCCCTGAATCTGTAATTGCCTTGAATTTTTTTGGCCAATAAATTTTCATTCAGGTCCTTCTCTAAGAGGTGTTATAAAGTTTTTCTCTGAAAGCTGACCCAAATGGGCTATGAGTTCACTTTTGAGACATATTTTGCTACAATATAGTTATCTTATCTTAGAGTTATATGTGTAAATGAAGGGGTGGCCTGCCCCTCCACATCTGTGGGCGTTTCTCGTTAGGTGGAACCAGAGACTTGCGAAAAGAAATGAAACACAGAGACAAAGTATGGAGAAAGAAAAAGTGGGCCCGGGGGACCGGCGCTCAGCATACAGAGGACCCACACCAGCACCGGTCTCTGAGTTCCCTCGGTATTTATTGATCATTATCTTTACAATCTTAGAAAAAGGGAAGTGGCAGGATAATAGGATCATCGTAGGGAGAAGGTCAGCAGTAAGACATATGAATAAAGATCTCTGTGACATGAATAAGTTTAAGGAAAAGTGCTGTGCCTTGATATGCACATGCAAACATCTCCATAAACTTTTTTAGTGCATAAAGAGCAGCATTGCCGCTAGCATGTCCCACCTTCAGCCCTAAGGCGGTTTTCTCCTTTCTCAGTAAATAGAACATACAATTGGGTTTTACACCGAGATGTTCCATTGCCCAGGGACGGGCAAGTGACGGATGCTTTTCTCTATTTCAACTGCCAAGAGGCCTTCTTTCCTCTTATATTAGTCCTCCTCAGCACAGACCCTTCACGGGTGTCAGGCTGGGGGACGATTAGGTCTTTCCCTTCCCATGAGGCCATATTTCAGACTATCACATGGGGAGAAACCTTGGACAATACCTAACTTTCCTAGGCAGAAGTCCCTGCGACCTTTGGCAGTGTACGTGTCCCTGGGTACTTGAGATTAAGAGAATGGTGATGACTTTTAACCAGCAAGCTACCTTCAGGCACTTGTTTAACAAAGCACACCCTACACAGCCCAAAATCCTTTAAACCTTGAGTCACCACAGCACATGTCTCTTGCAAGGACAGGGTTGGGGGTAGGGTCACAGATTAACAGCATCTCAAATACAGAACAAAATGGAGCCTCTTATGTCTACTTCTTTCTATATAGACACAGTAACAGTAGTCTGCTCTCTCTTTCTTTTCCCCACATATAAACAGCCTTAAGCCTGTAACTTTACTTATAATCACATATGATTCATTGGATTTGAAGTTCAAGCCCCTTAATTTTCTTTTTTTAATCAGCTTTTTCAGGTTGAAAAATCTTAGGCTCTAGATGTAGTTGAGTTTGATACCCACATCAAATATCATGTAGAAAGTGTGTTTTCCCCCTATATACCAAATTTGAAAAGAAAACATCTTCCCATTATACCAGAGAGAATAGTTTAAACTTAGTTTCTCTCATGCATCATGCTACACTGGAATGTGTGACATGCTGTGCCAATAGACATTACATATGGAAACAGGAGAGCACTTTGAAAAGCTGGCAGAAGGCTAGAGTGACTAAAACAGACTGTACAAAACTGTCTTGTTTTTCTAAGACCACCAGAGTGGGCACAAAAGAACCAGCGAGTAGGCAAGGCTAAAAGCAAAACTGCAAATTTATTCTTTGGTCATCTAGCTTCAGGGACCGGAGCTGGGGGTGGGGGGGCGGAGTTTCTAATACAGTCCCGACAAGAGTGGGGGCTGAGAAAGCCCGCCCCCGGCGCATCTGCTGGGAGCGACTTTTCTAGAAGTGGAAGGGCAATAGGTGGGGCACGGGCATGTCGCTCCGCAGGTGCCACCAGGTAAATCTTGGTCTCTTCGGATTGACATCACCTGGTGCATGCCTGATTAATCTGCACCTTCCCGGGCGTCAGCTGCATTCTCACACACACGGGAAGACTTGGTGGTGAAGAAGAACCCGGAAGTGCACCATCCTGCCTCCGCTAGTCCAAACAAAAACTAAGAGAGGAGGAGGCAGGTCTAGACTTCCTTGGCCTTGGGCTATTGGAAAATAACAATCAGAAATAGACTTTCAGGCCTTCAACATCAGTTAAGTGAATAAGGAATGGCCAAATGCTTGAATAGGGAGTAGGGGAGGAGACCAGTGAATATTTCAACAACATTATCATGCTACAGCATTATTTAAGATGATTTTAAGTTCAGTCAGGGCAAATACACACACACACAAACACATACACACGTGTGTGTGTGTATGCATATGTATTTTCTGACACTTTCCTTCTTCTTCTTTGCCCTCACTTTCCATCTCTCAGGTGAAAAGAATTCTTATTCTGCCTTCTTTATATTCAAGAACTCAACACTACAGCATCCCACCATTACCTCAACTACTCTCCTTACCCAAATTAAAATTAAATCTGTGAGGAGTATATTCATTTCCTAGGGCTGCCATAATAAATAACCACAAACTAGGTGGCTTCAAAGAACAGACATTTATTCTTTCACAATTCTGGAGGCTAGCAGTCCAAACTGAAGGTGTCAGTAGTGCCAGCCTCTCTCCAACAGCTCCATAAAGAATCCTTTCTTGTTCCCTCTATCATCTGGTGGTTGCTAGCAAGTTTCTTGGTTTGTGGCAACATAACTTCAATATCCGCTTCTTCTTCAATAGACTTCTTTCTGTGAGTCTCTGTATCTCCCAAGCTCTCTCATATCACCAGTAATTGGATTTAGGGCCTAACTCTCTCCAGTGTGATTTTCATCTTTTTTTTTTCCATCTTTTCTTTATTGAGGTATATTTGATGGATGAAAATTGTATGTATTTAAGATATACAGCATGGTTTTGATATACATATATGTTGTAAAATAACTGCTATAATAAAGTTAATTGGTGGATCCATCTTAACTTGATTGCATCTGCAAATGATATATTTCCAAATAAGGTCCCATTCACAGGTAGCAGGGGTTAAGACTTCAATATGTCTTTTAGGGGTGCCATAATTCAATGCACAACAGGGGGCTAATCTCAGCTAGGTGTTTAGAAGGACAGCCACATCATCTGATTAAATCAATTTACATAAAAGTCAGAATAACGCTGCCTTTCTAAAGAAGAACGTTATAACACAAATGTATTGAATAATGTACACACTGTTAAGGGTAAGAGCATTCCTAGCACCTGCTTTCTATCCAGAGCTTTCAACCCTCCACCTTCAGTAAACTCAACGCCAAGGTTATATTTCTCTACCCATTTGCCAGAGTAGATTAGCTCTGAAATGAAAAGGATACTTAAGCAGAAAATTTAGGTTGTGTATTTTATTTCCTTTTCCTTTAGTGATGTTTTCACTTTTATAGTAAATATTTTAATATTATTTGACCAAACTATATGAAAAATGGCTTGATACTTTATTTTAATTTTCCCATGTTAAGATGAATTTAGATCTGCATATTTGCCATACATGATCCCATATATGAAGGACAGATATAAAATATATGAAGGACATGGATGAAAAAATGTTGGCAGTAGAAAACTACTCAAGTGCACATTATTTTTTGTTTGTTTTGTTTTTGTTTGTTTGTTTGAGATGGAGTTTTGCTCGGTCACCCAGACTGGAGTGCAGTGGCGCAATCTTGGCTCACTGCAAGCTCCACCTCGAGGGTTCACGCCATTCTCCTGCCTCAGCCTCCCGAGTAGCTGGGACTACAGGCGCCCACCACCACTTCTGGCACATTTTTTGTATTTTTCTTAGAGATGGGGGTTTCACCATCTTGCCCAGGCTGATCTTGAATTCCTGACCTCGTGATCCACCCGCCTTGGCCTCCCACAGTGCTGGGATTACAGGCAGGACCACCATGCCTGGCCACACAAGTGTAAATTATTTTGTATAATTTTCTACGCAAAATAGAGTGGGTACAGATTTTTTGGCAGGTACAGATTTTATTTTTTCCAAAATACATTGTAAGTGTGTATTAGAAGAAGGACAAATAAGAACAAAGATAGAGTCATCTCAGGGCTTCATATCAGGCAATCTGGGTTCTTCCGTGCTTACTTAGAGTCAAATTTATTCATAGTGGTGGAATGCTCACGCCTGGAAGGAATAAGTTCAGAAGAATGTGGTTCTTTTATTTAGGCTATTAAAATCCTGAAATTCAAGTTTTAAAATGATTCAAAAGGAGATAAATCTGTTTTAAAACAAAATGCATTTTTTTGTATGCAGTAAGTCAGAATACTGCTTTGTGGTAAATTGCCCTATGTTCTGAACAATATAATGTATTTCATTTTTTAATAACTCAGTTTATTTGTAAACCATGTACTATTAACACATATCTCAAACTATTGTATTTAATATAAAAATTGCAGTTAAAATTGGAGTGGACTCTTTTAATCCCCAAAACATTCATTGTTTGAGGAGAATTTGACAAGCAATTCTGATTTTAAAAATCCCTCATCAGTGTAAGCACTCCTTTACAAATAAAAATCATATTATTCTAAATTAAATAGCCATTGTGTAAAATATCCATTTAATATTTTTGCTAGGAATAGTATGTCTTCTTTGTTGATTACAAAAAACATACTATGCTAAATTTTATCATTTGATTATTGATTTCCCAATAGTCTTTGGTCTAGATGAAAAGCTGTGTCTTAAGTTTTCTAATTAAAATTTGTAGTGATAGAATTATTTTTCATGCAGTTAGTTTATACTCAAGAAAAGTTTTAATAGTTATGTAAATAATGATAAGTTTCTGTAGTCTTTTTTTATTCAGTTGTTTTGAACACTCTGGAGCTGATCTGTTATTTTTCACAGCATGATCCCCAAACATCTGCAACAAATTCCTCTAAAAACTAGGGAAATTGTTAGATATGGAAATCCAGGATCTTACCCGTACCTATTATCAGCATCTCTGGAAATATACTTCATAAATATGTGTTTCTAATAAGTCATTAGATGACTCTTATGCCTATTAAATTTTAAGAACCCAATGTTAAAGAGAACAAACCAGTGGATCCTAACCTTTCCAACACTAGTTATCTCTAGGCTTTGTAGTACACTGGGATAACTTGTTCAGTGAATGTCAGCTTTTCGTAGAAGTCATCTAGGGGTCAGGAAAGAGAGAAAGCCTGAACTGCCTCTTACTACCCCTAGAGTTCTGGAGTTCCGGGAGCCTGACTGAAGATAGCAGGCAGGATGTATGGAGCTACGTCAATGAGAGTGAGCCCAAGACAAAACATCACTATCCTTCCTTCCTCCCTTCCTTCCTTCCTTCCTTCCTTCCTTCCTTCCTTCCTTCCTTCCATCTTCTTAATGCTTCCCCCATTTTTGTCAGAAGAATGGGGAGGGAGGATTGTTGGGAGAAGAGCAACAGCATATCAAAACCCTGCTTTATCTTATCTTGACCTCCTTAAACACTCTTAAAAACATGTACTTTTGAAAGGAAGTATTCAATTTTTTTTGTTATTGCCATACACGAAAAATAGTAAAGAAGTAAGAAGTGTCATCAACTGTCTGTCCCTGGTCTACTTTCCCCATCCCGGTTCCAAGAGACATGTCCTTTTTAGTGGATGTGACTGATGATAGACGAGTGTTATACAATCTTTGCCTGAGTTTACCTCTTATCTCCTATCTTCAGATCCTTCTTCCTGGGAGGATTTTAACATGTAAGATAGGGAATTAAAACACCATCTGAATAAGTATGAAGTGCATTGCAGTCTTTGGGAGCAACACCTAGAACTCAGCCCAAACCTTATTCTATCTATCAGAAGCTCCCAGGCTACTGATTGGTCTGTCTCTCCCGGGCCTGTTACAAGAAAAGTCAGGGCTTATCTTTCATTGGTTTAATTATTCCAAGACCCCATTACAGCTAGAGAAATGAAGAGATGGAATGCTTAAACTTGATTGATTTGATTGAAAGACACAAAGTATCAAACTATTTTTCAGGCATATGTCTCAGTGAAATTAAAAAAAAAAAATTCATTTTGGTCCAAACCAGAATTTGGTAAACAATAGCACATTATTTATGTCTGCCTTCATATTACAAAAGCAGAGTGGAGCAGATGAAACATAAATTGTATAATATACGGGTACCTATAGGACATCTTTGACTTTGTCTCCTGGCCTGCAATGCCTAAAATGTTTACCATATAGATCTCTAGTGCATAGCTTTGCTAACCTCTAGTTTAAATCAAAACAGTCATAATTTATTTTCTCCAGCATCTGAAGGCAAAGTATGCATCCACTGTATTCCATAAAAAAATTATTCATACATGTCTTAAAACTTGCATATTTTATTTTCATACCACCTAGCATGAGACAATCATAAATATGTAGGAACAACAGCCTTATTCCCAACAACCACAGCAGCACCTGTCATAATAGGGATTCCATAAGTGTTTTGATTAAATAAGTCTTTAAAAATATATGTACATTCTGCATTTTATTTATTATATACTGTCTCTCTATTTTAGAATAAATTTCATTTTCTCCAATCTTTGAATAAAATAGATGCTTTAGGAAGAAGGTACAATGAGGTTTCTAGTGCTGCTTAAAGCTCAGGGGAAGAAGCTCAAGAATTTTTCTAGAAGTGTGCAAGTTTTAAAAGAACAAAGCAGCTTTCCCTTCCTCAAAATATGTATTGAAAATCTTTCTATTGATAAAATATATGTATAAATTTGGACAAATCTATTTCAAACATCTGTTATAACACTTACTAATCTGTATGCCAAGCATTAGTGTATTTTAAGTTCTTAAAACATTGATGTTTGTCAGTGGTCCTAAGTGTTACTAATTCTGTCACCTGCAACAACTCCACATAGAACAGGCTATATCATTCAAGGCTAGCCTTCTACAGAACATCCAACCCTGTTCAACTCACGAGGACCTACATCTTATTCCTTTTAACTATTGAGTCAAAACAGATCATTCAAGCTGGCTAAGTGAGAGAGAAGGAATAAGAAGAAAGCACAACCCTTGAAAGATTTCAGATAAAGAAAATAAAAAAGAGCTGTAGAAGCAAGTACAAATCATGCATGTCTCTCATGGCCATTTTTTTTCTTTTTCTTTGGTCATATACTGCAAAGATATGGACCTGGGAGATGACCTTTAAGTCATCTAGCCCTGAATTTGTTCCACAATAAAATGCTTAAGAAATGTTCGTTATTTCCTTCTCTTCTCGTTCATTCTCACTTGGCTTTGTTTTTTTCAGTCTAGGATTCTTATTCATATTTCTACATAATGTAAACAGCCAACCAACATTTTTTGGACTGTGAGCAGGAAAATTTTCTTTTCCGTGTACATTTATGAAAAAGGAATTCTTTAGAGCCAAATCATCCCATGTTGTATGGAAGAGGCAGACATATCACATCAAGAATGGGACTCTGGAATCAATCTGTCTGGGTTCCAGTCCAGCTGTACCACTTACAAGTTGAATGAACTTGGACAAATTGCTTAACCTTTCTGTGCATCATATTTCTCATCTCTAAAACTGGAATAGTACTACTTCATAAACTCAGTGACAAGACTGAATGAGAACATATACGTATAGACTCTTAAAAATGAGCCTGTATTTGGTGAACAGGTATTATTATTATTAGCGTTAATGAGAATCAAGCTCTCAGCATGACCCAGGGGCTCTGCAACTCACCTCTACTGCTTTGTGCATGTCTTCCATTACACTCTTTACCATTACACTCTGTTCCACAGAGACCATATTACTTTTTAGTCCCAAAATGATATTATCCTTGTTATGCTTCTCTTTATTCATGCCGCAGTGTCTTGTCATTATTCTGCATTCACTTTGCATAGCCTATTTTCTATTAAGCTTCCACCTTGTAAAATAGAATGCTACTACATGTGTACCCGAAGCCAGATACACACACAGTTCTTTTGTACACACACAGTTCTTTTCTGTTTTTCCCCTTCCGCTTCTAGACTGTGCAGATTTCAAGGGCAGAGAGAGTGTCTTAGGAACCCTTATGGCCATAACCCCTAGCAACTCTCTGTTACATAGAAGACATTTAGAAAATGTATGTTGAATTAAAAAAAGCTTAAAGACTCAGTCATAAAATTTTGAAGTCATAAAATTCTACTTAAAGTGCAGTCACAGGATTTGGCTACATGACCTCTCTTGGCAGCAATGCTCACTTATTATAAACAGTACATAGTACTTGTCATTATTTTTCAAAATTCAATGTCCTTTAATCTCATCTGGTCAGCTGAATTAAGAAGTTTGCTCCTATTATTGGAATTAAGTTTTCAATATATCTGAGGTATTTCTAACAACATGTTTCAGAGTCCTCTGAAGCTTCTTTTTAAATAAATAATGCTCCATTTGACCATTTCCTTGTTCTTTTATATTTATAGATTGTGTAGTGTTTTTCTTAATCATTTGCACTATCTTTAATTCAACAGCAACTGAAAACAATTATATAAAACTAGTGTGTCTCCATATTTTTCACCTTTGGTGAATTTTCCCCCAAATTTGCCAAAATATCTTGAATAAAGATCTAATTTTTATTATTTAAACTGACCTTTCTCTACAAAAAAGAATTGCTCGACAGTGATTCAAAAATGATGACTCAATGATGCATTTGTGTTTGTGAAATGACCATACTAATGAATTGGATTTAATACTTTATTCAAATATATCAAATGTATTCTAAATCCAAACACTTATTTCCACCAAACCCAACAACCAACATTGTCTCTCAATTCAAGGACAGTAATAGCCTTTGAACTGGCTACTGCTTCCAGGCTTGCGCCTCTATTGTCAACAGGACAGCTGAAGTGATCATTTAAAATTGTATTCAGATCATGCTAGTCCCCAGCCAAAACCCTCTTGTATCCATTGCACTATAAAGTCTAAACTCTTTACAATGGCCTTTGAGGCCCATCAAGACCTGCTGCTGCCTGGTTGTCTTACCCTTCCCCTCACACCCACCCCACCCATAGTGCCCTGGGTAACTATAGCTACAGGTATACTGGGGTGTTTTTCTTTTTTGTTTGAACATGCAGTGCTTGTTACTGTCCTGGGCCTTTGCATTTTGTGTCTACTCTCCTTGTAATGCTAGATCTTGAATATAAGGGTGAGTCATTGTCTTCAACTCAAACATGACCTCCTTCATGAAACCTTCCTTTTCTGACTGCTTCTCTTCAGTGGGCCTTTCCAGTCCCAGTTAGCTGCTGGCACCTGTCACAGTCAGTTCTTTCTGAGCTCTGTCTCTTCTAATGGACTTGCTAATTCAGCCTGCCCTTGATCTTGATGCTCAGATTCCTCAGAGTCTCTACTACTTTTCTCTTCTGACACCTGGTTAAAGCTGCGAACCTCATAAACCTTGGCTGAGCCATTTTGCTCATAGAAGGCCCATTTATCCCCCTCAACTTATTATCCATATTGCATGATAGCCAAAGGAAACTTGGGATTGCAAAGTGAGTCTGTCATGCCACAGGGCCTCCTTGACTACTACTTGGGATCCTCATGGTGACTTGGGATTACTCAGAACAGTAATGTCCTCCAAAACTTGAAAGCAAAAACCCTGAGCATCCCGTCAATGTAATTAAGAATTTCGAAAGATACATCCCCTAGAGGATTGACCTCGAGAAGCTGGGAAGAACAGACAAGAGCTGTGGCAACCACTTTTCTCTACCACTACGCTCTTTCTCTCCACCTATTCTTGCATTCCTCAAAAGAATGCCTGAGGGCTTTTTTCCTATTGTGCTTTTCTTAAGGGTCTCATTCTATCGCCAAGGCTGGAGTGCAGTGGCATGACAGTCTATCACTTCAAACTCCTGGACTCAAGCAATCTTCCCACATCAGCTTCCTGAATAGCTGGGACTACAGGGGTGCGCAAATGTGCCTGCCTATTTTGTTTTTAAACTTTTTTTTGGTAGAAACAGGGTCTAATTATGTTAGACAAACTGGTCTGAAACTCCTGCCCTTACGAGGTCCTCTTGCCTGGGCCTCCCAAAATACTGGGATTACAGGCCTGAGCGACTGTGCTTGGCCTGTTCTTTCTACATGATTTGAAACTCCTTTATATACAATTCCATGCAAACCCGCTCATTTATGTTTGTTGACAAACATCAAGATGAAAAGTAAAAACACTTAGTGAATCATCTTAATGTTTCATCTTTAAGTTACTAAGCATCTGGGTCTTGGCAAAACATCCAAATAATAGACTAACCCATCAAGCCTGGTCTTGATATGGAGGAAGAAACTGAAGGGCTTTCTAAAGACTGATGTTAAACTATACATTAAATAATGCCTTAAAAAACAGAAATTGAGTATCTCTTTCCCACCTCTACCCGATGGCAGGTAGATGCCTTACCATTGTAGGAAGAAAGATATGTAGAAAAGCAAAAGAGAAAAATGCACTATAATTATTTGACTGGCTTGGACGCAAATATAGGGAATGGAGAAAATGATTTTCTCCCTACACATAATAGAAAAAGGGAGATAGAGATAATAAAAACTAAGTTCAAATAAAACATTATCAACAAAAGTAATCAAAAGAGTAGCTCAATTACTTAAGTGTGATTTATTCAGCATGCTGAGCCTTTAAATTATAACCATGATTTGGGAAACACACATACACACACACACACAAATCTGAGTTACCAAATAGATAAAAGAACTCGAGCCACTTCCTGGCCCTCATTATTTGCTCTCATTCTAGAAATAATTCTAAATGTTTGATTTTTCTCACTTCTCAGCCAAGGTCTTTTTGAAAGCATTAAATCAGATGTTGGATGGTAAAAACAAAAACACAAACAAGAAAACACTGGTACAATGAAAGCAAATGTTGTGACAGCAAATAGTTTTATATATAATATATATATATATATATCAGATGTTTGGGAGCCAATTTATATGGATGTCTATGCCTCTTCTCTAGTTTTTATTAAGTGATTGAGTATTTTGATCTTTTATGTGAAGAATTATAACCAATATACTTTATATGCAATAATTGTGCTTGTGGTTTTACTCATTTAACTGTCCTAAGACAGCTATACACAGTTTCAACAAAGAAATTAATTTACTCTATAAAGCATTTTATTATTTTTTTTCTACTTGGGACCTCTAATAGTATTGAAAGTAGATAGTTAAGCAGAATAGCCCTACAAACAACATCCGGAAGCCATGTGCAAGTGAAGATTGTAATAAGAAAGAGGAGAGATTTTGAAGTTAGGTTTGGATTTGACCCACAGCTACAATACCTTCCAGCTTCTTAATATGTACCAGTTGTCTGAGTTATCAGAACCTTTCAAAATGAGAAAACTAAAACCTACCTTACAATAATGCTTTGATAATTATATGACAATCACACACATCCATAAAAACACTAAACAAATGTTACAAAATATGGATAAAGTTATTCATTTACAAACTGTTGCACATTTGAAAAAAGAACAATTAGGTGATAGTTGACTTTTTAAAGACAAGATAGATCAATTTCTTCATATTTGTATTATCTTTAAATGTGTTTGAATCCAATATCAAAGTATAAGGGGGAAAAGGTACTAAATTCAGTGGAAAATTAAATTATTTTTCTTTCAAACATAATCCAAGGCTATGTGGAAATCCACAAAGAAATCAGATTGAATTTTGTTTTAAAATTGACTGCTTTAAGAAAGAAAAAAATGCAAGTGTTCGAGGGACATAAAATCAGAGCATAACGTGTTTGTGTGTGTGTGCAAGCGTGTGCACAGGGGTGTATGCAATGAGTACAAGATACTTAAGTATTTTTGGTTAGTGCTAAGTGTACAAATTCCCTTGGGTCTGTTCTATAGCAAAAATGCATTTTTTGACAGGGGATAAGTTTATATAACATACTTGTGGGGGCATTATCTTAAAGAGAAAACTGAATCTGCCCTTTATATACTTTAAGTTATTCCATAGTTTAAAAATATTTGTTCTTGATTGCGTTAAGTGAATGCCAGTGGGTCAGTTTCACACTTTGTATTAAATCTAATACTTATTCATTATAGAGTACTTAATTCAATACAATTTGAAAGGTTACCTCTGTTTGTACTAATCATGTATGTTGGCTGACACACATCACCATTAAAATGACAAATGTTTAGGCAAATCAGCGAATTGTTTGATCTTTATTTTTATAAGCATTCGGATAGTTGTATACATCCAGATGATTTAGCAATGTTTTTTGTTAGTTTGTTTTTTGTGCTATGGGCACAATTTATTCTGTAAATGGGAAATTTTATATATATTTAATTATGAAGGTATCTTATACTCACTTTCTTAGAGTTTCAACTATAACTTAGATCATTCATTCTTTTTAATGATATTTCCCTTATATATTGTAACTATTTAAGGTATTCAATAACTTTTTTTTTTTTTTTTTTTTGAGACAGAGTCTTGCTCTGTCACTGTGGCTGGAGTGCAGTGGTGTGAACTCAACTCATTGCAACCTCCATTTCCCAGGTTCAAGTGGTTCTCCTGCCTCAGCCTCCCCAGTAGCTGGGATTACAGGTGCCTGCCACCATGCCCAGATAATTTTTATATTTTTAGTAGAGACAGAGTTTCACCTTGTTGGCCAGGATGGTCTTGAACTCCTGAGGCCAAGTGATTCACCTGTCTTGGCCTCCCAAAGTGCTGGGATTACAGGCATGAGCCACTGTGCCCGGCCATCAATAACATTTTTTAAAAATTTAAGAGAAATCACAAATAGATATCAGCAAAGAACGCAATAATACAGAAATATTTTTATTTTATCATGCATTATTTCTTTTAGATTTTTTTTTTTGGTTATCTAGCTACATATATAGTACATCCAGTGCATTTAACTAACATACTTCTTTATTTCTCTTTCTCATCAGGTTTAGAATGTAATAACTCAAGGATTTGATAATACAGTGAAGTAGTATAACAACTGTCTATGTGCTTCCCATGATATGTTCTCTATATTGTAAGTATATATTTACTTTCTCAATCTAGCTTGACTGTGGGAGAAATTGTTCAGTTAGAACTTATAGATGATTTATATTGTTTCAGAAAATTATGAACTAAAACCCATCCAAGCTACAGAATAATTTCAGAAGGTTAGCTTCTATCAGGAGATCTTCTATAAACTTAGTTTTAACATTCTATCGAAGTAAAAGTTTAAAATAATTTTCTGTCATGGTAGGTAGGATAATTTATCGATCATGTCTAATCATATTTTAAAATAAATCTTACAGTTAATCTTAAAATTTCTATACCCTTGTGTTTTCTAGAAAACTGTAAATAAATATTAGACATGGAAAATTTTATGTTCTCAATATAATTTGCAATCTAATTTTAAATTTAGGTCAATTTCTTTTTATATTAGTTATCTTTTGAAAATGGATGTTAATTTGGGGTAGATAATGCCTATACCACTAAATAATTCTTATATATGAATATAAGAATATATTGAGTATATACATTCATATATATGTAACTTATTTAATAAGTTAAATGAAAAAAAGAAAAGTAGTCTTTGCACAGATGTGAACCTCTTACTGTTCATTTCACATTATTAAAAATAAGGAAGGAAGTACAATTCTGGGATACTGTGCTTTGTTTTTGAGTTAAGAGATACTACGAAGCAATAAGTGTTACTCATGTCAATGAGAAAGAAATAAAACAGCCCAGTCCCTTTTCCTTGAGCGAAAGCAAGCTATGAACTGGAGCCCATCAGGTATCAGTAGTGTCCCTACAATTTACGGCATGTTTAGGGCATCAGGAGATGCTGTTCCTTAACAACACCTAAAATCGTCAGACCTAAAATCCTTTCTCAAGTCTTTCTATTCTCTTCAGCCCTTGTTTTGCTAAGCTCCTGTCTGAGGATATAAAGCTGTCAGAGAATTGGAGGTGGTGGTGGATAGGTTATTAACATCCCCATTTCAGAACTCTTAGTGCATTGCAACACAAAATATGATTTAATACATATTATCATATTCTATAGCAGTGCTATCTAATAAAACTGTATTGTGAACTGCATATGTTATTTAAATTTTTCTTATGGCCACACTTTTAAAAAGTAAAAAGAAGCAGGTGAAATGAGTCTTAATGATATATTTTATTTATTTAGCTCTGTACATTCCAAATATAGTTATTTTATCATATGACTAATGTAAAGAAAAGAACGAGACACTTCGCATTCTTTTTTTCACACGAAGTCCTTGAAATCCAGTGTGTACTTACAGAACATCTCAATTCAGATACTAAAGTTTTGTTGAATATACTTGATCTATACTTAGACTTAATAAAATTTACATTTGAAAAAGTAGATTCACAAACCCAAATTGTCCTACAAATGTTTAAAAGTGTTCCAATAACTAAATCAAGTGTCAGCTTTTAAATTTAAATTGATAGTCATCTTCTCAATGACGCTAGCTGTATTTCAAGTGCTCAGCTGTCTAGTTCCTGGTAGATTCCATACTGGAAACTCTACTCCAGAGGATCACTGATATAATACTTTGGTTCTGTTACCTAACAGGAATTTTGAAGGCCAACTTCAGACCACATCAAAGGAGCATGACTTTAAAATTTCAATGAGAAGAAAAGTCAAACCCTAAACTTATTACTTAAAATGGAGTTTTATAGAATCCCATGTTTTTGAGAAATTATAGAGAAGAAAATATACCAAATGTGTACTTCTAAGCTATAATACATGTTGGAATTTGAGGGCTTTTTATTAGCTTCTGTGTACTTGCTTTGTTGTAACTAAAGCAATTTACCCTCCTCATTACAAGGAGTAAATCAATAGAAAAAAAAATCTAACATTTAAAAAAATTGTTCCATCAAACACTTTCTTAAAAGAATGAAAATATGGGCATCATACTTGTGAATCACGTATCTGATAAAAGATTTGTATCCATAATATATTTAAAAACCTCTTAAAACTTAATAAGAAAGTAAATCCAATTTTCCTGGTAAAATATCTGAGCTTTACCAAAGAAGATGTATGGATGACTAATAAGAATAAGAGGAGATTTTCACTAGGGAGATACAAATGAAAACCACAATAAGGTGCCAGAACATACCTGTTAAAAATGGATAAATGAATTAAAAGTCTAACAATATCAAATATTTGTAAGCATGCAGAGCCACGGAGACTCTCATTCACTACTTTCATTACTGTTGACAATTCAAAATGGTACAGCCACTTTGAAAAACGTGTGTGCAAGTTTCCTATGAAGTCAGATGCTTGCTTAATATATGATTCAGTGATCCCACTCCTAAGTATTTACCCAAGTGAATTGAAAAACCTTTTTGACACAGAAAAACAATACGGGAATATTCACAGAAACTTTGACTTCAATTGCCAAAATGTGGAAATAACTAATATGTTATCTTCAGCTGGTAAATGAATGAACAGACTGTGGTAAATCTATAAAAGGGAATATTATTCAAATATTTTAAAAAGAGAATTATTGATGTATGCACATCATGGATGAACGTTTTAGTGTGTCTTACTGAGTGAAAGAAGGAAAGCCCAAATGACTACATATTTAAGATATATAATTCATGGTATCTTAAACTCTGGAAAAGCCAAAACATAAAGATGGGAAATAGATCAATGGTTGCCCAAATTAGAGATATATTGAATTAGAGATATAGGAGGGTTGACTACAAAATCATTGATTACATGAGGAAATTTCAATGGCAGTGGAACTGTCCGTGGTGCTGGACAAATTACTGTGCTCGTCAAAACCCATAGAACTGTACAACACAATGAGCAATCTCTGCAGCATGCACATTGAAAAAGAAAGAAAGAAAATGAATAGGATGGAATATCCCAAAATGGGGTGGAAAAGTGACAAGTGAACCTAACCATCTTACAAATGTAATACATAAGCTTACTGAAGGTGATGCAGTCAAAGGATCTAGACTATATTTTGGAAAACAGTATTTTGAAAGGACAAAACCTGCAAAGGATGAGGCTAACTATAAAAAGAACTATACATAGACATTGTATTTTAGTTGATTTTTTTTTCAAAGGAGAGCAGGTTAGCAATTATGAAAGTACTTTGCATGTATATTAGGGTGAAATGCATAAGTAAATAAATTATAGATATTGGGAGATAGGTTTCTTATTGCTAGAGAAAGAAGTCATACTTAGCAAGGAGAGATGGCTAAAATTAGCCTTGTATTGCTAGATTAGAGAAGTAGATATTAATTTATGAACCCATTCTTATTTTAAAATACATAGATACAGAAATGGGTCTACATACATAACATTTATTAGCTCTATCTACTGAAAAGCTCTAGAAGCAATGATACTACATTAGCAATGAGCATACCTCATGCCTAAATTTTAGTTTCATGCTCAGAGTTTAGAGGTTTCTGTGTATACATCATAAAGCTTCAATCTTAGAGTGAGCATGGAATGTAGGAAATTCAAGTAGCATTCTTTATTTAAACACAAGAAAAGTCTCTGAGAGTTTAAGTGACTGGCCTGGAATCAGCAACTTGCTAAAGGATGGAGCGTCTACATAGAACAAATCTTACCTCATTCTTAATCTTAGCTTTTGTACCACATCAAGAAGCCTACACTATATGGAAATATTCTTATTTATTGAATTATTTGTTTTTAATTTCCAGAAATAATCAAGCTCTTTTCCTGAATTTAAATAAAATTCTGGCACATTTTATATCATTAAAAAACTATTATTCACATTTAAATTCAAAATTTGTACCTGATATGTCTGTTTCCTGTTGAGTTTTAAAGTCCCATCTAGAGGCCAGGCACAGTGGGCTGACTCCTGCAATCCCATCACATTGGGAGGCTGAGGCAAGCGGATCATTTGAGGTCAGGAGTTCAAGACTGGCCTGGCCAACACAATGAAAACTCATCTCTACTAAAAATACAAAAATCAGCTGGTGTGATGGTGTACACCTATAGTCCCAGCTACTGGGGAGGCTGAGGCAGGAGAATCACTTGAGCACAGTAGGTGGAGTTGGCACTTAGCCAAGATTGTGCCACTGCAGTCCAACCTGGCCAACAGAATAAAAGTCTGTTTCAAAAAAAAAAAAAAAAGAAGGAAAGAAAGCCCTACTAGACTGGGAAATTATTGTTGCTAATTTATTTCTGTCATGGACACACATATGCTTTCACTTTAATGAAATCCTTTGCAAGAACCAAAAAAAAAAAAATTATAAAATACAATCATGCACTGCATAATATTGCAGTCAATCATTGACCACATATACAACAGTGGTCCCCTAAGATTACAATAGAGCTGAAAAATTCTTATCTGCCTGTAACTTTGTAGCCATCAGAACTTAGCCACACACAACTCACATGTTTTTGATGAAGCTGGTATAAACAAACCTATTGCACTTCCAGTTGTATAAAAGTGTAGTACATACTGTACAATTCCATAAGGTACATAACAATGATAATCGATGATTATGTTAGGGTTTATGTATTTACTGTATTTTATCATTAGAGTGTACTTCTACTTATTAAAAAAAACTTAATTATTAAACAGCCTCAGGCAGGTCTTTCAGGAGGTATTCCAGAAGAAGGGATTGTTATCATAGGAAATGAGAGCTCCAGGCATGTTATTGTCCCTGAAGACCTTCCAGTGAGACAAGATATGGAAGTAGAAGACAGTGATATTGATGATCTTCACTCTGTGTAGACCTAGGCTAATGTGTGGGTTTGTATCTTAGTTTTTACAAGTTTAAAAGGTAAAATAAAAAATAAAAATATTTAAAAATAGAAAAAAGCTTATAGAATAAGGATTAAAGAAATTATTTTGTACAGCTATACAATGTGTTTGTGTTTTAAGCTGTGTTATTACAAAAAACCTTGAAGAGTTAAAAATACTTTTAAAGTTTATAAAGTAAAAAAATTACAATAAGCTAAGGTTAAATTATTGAAGACAGGAAAATCTTTTTATAGGTTTAATATAGCATTTGTACAGTGTTTATAAAGTCTGCCATAGTGTACAATAATGTCCTAGGCTTTCACATTCACTCACCACTCACTCACTGACTCACCCAGTGCAACTTCCAGTCCTGCAAGCCCCATTCATGGTAAGTGCTTTGCACCGGTGTGCCATTTTTCTGTTTTATACTGTATTTTTACTGTACCTTTTCTATGTTTAGCTATACAAGTACCATTGTGTTAAAATTTCCTACAGTATTCAGTGTAGTAACATGCCGTAGGTTTGTAGCCTAGAAACAATAGCCTAAGTGTGTAGCAGGCAATACCACCTAGGTTTGTGTAAGTCCACTCTCTAATGTTTGCACAAAAATGAAATCACCTAACATCACATTTCTCAGAACGTATTCCTATCTTTAAGTGACACATGACTGTACATAAAGTGTTTTTTACTGCAAAATAATTATGTCTCACAAAAGCATTCATCGTTTATTTTCTTAGATAACAATCTTCCCTGCTGCAATTTTGTTAGATTTATACACAGTATCTCAGAGGAAATAAAGTTATTTTATAAAGACAAGCTAACCTGTGATCCTTTCCTTTAATATCTTCATCACTATGCCCATCTGCTGCAATTTCTGTAAGTGTGATCTCATAATCCACACAGTTTTAATATGGAGAAAATTTATAGCATACTCTTACTAATCAATAAATCAAGCTTTCTCCCTATTGCCTTCCAATCACAATGATGACTTCTAAGGGTGCTTATTTTATTAGGTAATTTGAACGTACTTTATTAGGCTATTTGAGGACCTTCTTGAATATGAGGGGATTATTAACAATAAAAGAAGATACACCCAATAGAGAAACAATTTCTATACCTTCAAACAATGGTGTAGTAGGTATAGGAGGCAAATGCAAAATCAGTGTGATCCATTATATATTTAAACCTCATTTGTTATCTGTTACAATGCATAAATATGCTTTGAAAAGAATATTATCAAATCTATTTGAATTTTCTACCAAATTTAATGTTCAGAATTCTCAGTATTTTATTTTTTTCTGTTTTAAAGTCCTTCTACCATAGTAAAAGTCTATTTTATCTGTTTTATTTGCTTGTTTTATTTTTGTTTAAAAGACTATTCAGAAGAGTTCCTTTTTATGAGACCACCTTTTTCTTGGGGGTGGGGGGAACAGAGTCTCACTGTGTTGCCCAGACTGGAGTGCGGTGGTGCGATCTAGGCTCACTGCAAGCTCCGCCTCCCAGGTTCACGCCATTCTCCTGCCTCAGCCTCCCCAGTAGCTGGGACTACAGGCACCCGCCACCACACTCGGCTAATTTTCTTTTTTAATTTTTTTTTAAATTTTAGTAGAGATGGGGTTTCACCATGTTAGCCAGATTGGTCTAGATCTCCTGACCTCGTGATCTGTCTGCCTCGGCCTCCCAAAGTGCTGGGATTACAGGCGTGAGCCACCGTACCCTGCCAAGATCACCTATTTTTTTTGTACTAAGACTTTCTACTATTATGCCTGGTGAATAACAGGTACTTAAAATATTTGCAGTATTGACATCTAAACAAAATAACATTAAGCACATTTTTTTTTCAGTTAATTTTAGGAGTAATTGGGGTAGCCTGGGAGAAATCACATATAGGAGATGCTTCAGAGCTCCACTGTTTGTGATGACCATTCTATATACAACATAAAATGAGTCTTGGTGGTGTCTCAAATTTGTCTCCTCCAGATGGAGTATAGATGGATGCATGGGTGGAAGGAGTAGGACAAATAGATGGACAAATAGTTGGATTGTTCTCACACATACCATCCAATATCTTCCATACCATGGACAGTATTTTATCCTTACTTGTTTCTAGGAACTAAGGAACATACTTGGTAATATAGAATCCTGTGGAACTCCAATAATTTCAGAGAAAATTGAGGATACAGAATTTTTACCCTCTGAACCCAGGAGAACATACTATTTTATTTTGGTAACTAAAAAATTAACATTAGTTTACTTTCGTCTTGATAGTAGGGTCAAAATCAATGTCTATGGAAGACTGCCTATAATAGTGACTACTTTAAATTCTTTTCTTATCCCTTATAATGATATATCCTTACTTTCAATAGGCAGATATAAGCAGTTCTAAGTCAATGCTTCAAATTACATGCTTTGGGGAAAGAATTAGTCAACAAAGATGTCAAGAAAATCTGAATTTATTATTTTCAAATTGTTCTTAAATTTTATTTTTAGAGACTATCATTTCCCTATAGCTACTCTACAAAGAGACAAAAAAAAAAAAATACTTCACAGTGAACTAGCCCCCTAGGAAAAACACTGTGGAGTGAATATTTATGTTACCAAGTAGTTAGAATAAGTAGAGACAGATAAAAATACCCTAAACTTTTATTTAAAACCATGCATATTAATCCTGTGGGCTTTCTTGCTAATCTTATAAAGTCAATTATCACCCTATAGGTTTTTGAATTTTAATTTCAGTTTATTTTAAACTATCTTTATCTCTTCATATTAAAAAATTAATCTTCTCTTTTACTTTGTATGTTCCATCATTCCTTTTTAATTCTATCGCTTTTGTACTCTAAACACAGTAGGATGCTAATTTAAAATTTGTGACTTTAAATTCATGTCATGTAAATCCCCCAAATGAATATAGTGATTCATCCACTTTTATGTTTGAAATATAATCTGCCTTAAAATAAATCTCTATGTTGCTAAAGGGTAAAACTTAGTATATGCCTCTTGATTTTACAAGAGCACAAGATCAAATCTTCATTATACTCAGATCTTACACTGAAGATAGGAAGCTGCTTTATGTGATAAAGTGAGGGAAACTTATCAGTAAGTCTTCAAGGAAGAGAAGATGAGATGTGCTGGGTAGCCGAAAGAATTTTAGTAAAGTGATGGACTGTGTTCAATATTAGCTTGTGCACTTTGCTGTAATATAACAGTTCTCTATCTAAAACTCCTGCTAACATTACATGTGCCTTGTGTGAAATTTTAGGGGAAATTAAAGAGACTCAGTTTCACATCCAGGTCAAAGCAATCAGAGAAAAAGGAACATCCAGGTCAAAGCAATCAGAGAAAAAGGTAGATAATACATGAACAGAATTTGGAAATCTCTAGTGTAGAAGGTCAGGACCCTAAATAATCATGAGTTTCTAGAACTCCTTTAATTCTAGGAAATCTTATGGGACATTGGAATTTCCAATACAATCTTGGATGGGTGGCCAGAACTCTCAAATGCAGAAACTATACTTTAGGTTACTTTTCTTATTATACAACATTAAAGCAATATTTAAAAGGCCAATCCACTCAGAATCCAACTACCACAGAAATTCACAGAATTATTTGCCTATTTTCCTTTTATTTCTAATCCGTGTGTACACATAATTTTACATGGTATAGTTATAATTTTGTTTTGATTTTCTACTCAGTGTCAAGTCATAAACATTTTAACATGTTCGTTTTTTTTGTGTCCTTCTGATGACTATTTGCCTAACCCTTTTCTTATCTTGGGTATTGGAGTGTACTTGAGTTTTCGTATATATAAATAACAATTCAATTTAAGTATTTGTCAAATATTTCGCTTTCATCAAATAAAAATGGAAACAAAAACAAGCTTATATTGTAGTTGTTGTAAGGATTAAATGCAAAAAAATACATAATAAAGATTACGCATAGTGTCAGTTTGGACCAATTTCTAGAAATTAAATTATTGACTCAAAGGATATGACTATATATTCTTTCTGAGGCTGTTGCATGAATTATTAACTTCCAGAGTATTCAGCTGCCAAAAGAATAAAAACCGGCTGTCAATATCTTAAGCAAACAAACAAACAAAAAAACCAATGCTGAAGTGATCACTTACTTTAAAAAGAACAAAATACAATTGTCAGGCACAGTCTCTCAGAGCAGAGAAGACTGCTAATATTATAGAGGGCTCCGAGGAAGAGTGTAGTTCAGTTACTGGTTGACTTCCAGAGACATAAGTGTGTTTATGTCATTTGTAGAAATATGGTTTTCAGGTGAGAATTCCTTTGATAAATCAACTTCCAGAAGTGTGTTCTTTGAAGTGAATATTTTTCCGATAACTGACTTTAGGAAGTTAGGGTTATAACTAGTTGGTTGACTTGCAAATGCATGTTCACTGAGATGCAGAGTCATTAATTTTTCAACTTTGTGGAAAATCAGTTCTGATAGTTTCTGGAGCTGTCATTGATTCAGCAATTTTAAAACCACTTCTGGTGACTACTTGCTACCATAGCTACAGAAAAATATCAATCATTTCCTAGGAGTGTGGGGACATTTTATTCTCAAGCTATAGTTGAAATAACTTATGAGAAAAAAATCACAGAGGAAATGATGGAAAATGCCAAGGGCCTTTCATGAGGAAGAGGGGGAAATAACTAGAAATTTGTTTTTAATGTTATCTTCTTCTGCTTGAGAAGTATTATATCAGTATCCAACAGTGAAACAGATGTGGAAAGGTAGTACCCATTGAAAAGAGGAATAGAACTAGGATGGAAAGGTAAGCACATTTTACGTAAGTTAGTTAAATTGTTAAAGAAAACTTATTTTTTATTTTATTGTCAAGAAATCATATAATTACACATTTTATGGGATCACAAATGTCTTTTTATTAAACTTTTTAGTTCTTAAGGTTACTTTTCTCTAAATTCATACTTATATAGATTACTTGGTAATCTTTATTATTTATTTATTTATTTATTTATTTATTTATTTATTTATTTATTTTGCATTTTATCTTGCTTTAATGTAAATTGTGTTCTTACTTGCTTATATTCCATTCTAGAATGGCTTCCAGTCTCCTTCCAGAAGGCTGACCCTGCCACTTCTAAATTTTTTTCTGACTCTCATCCTCCTGAATTTTGCTCTCCTCCATAGTCAACAATTTTGAACACCTCCTTTTCTTTTTTTAAATGACATTCAGTTTCTGGAATATTGGCTTCTCTCATTATACATCCACCCCCATTCTTTCACTATGCAAAAAATAACTCTTCTTTTCTCTTCTTTTGGCCAAACTTTCCAAAAAGATATATAATTTTTTATTTTTGAGAAATGTGTTAGTGACATAAGTCCTGGTTAACTCATTCCAAATGATGTCTCTATCTTGCATTCTGTCTTACTGTCCTACAACCTATTCCAGCACCATCAACAGATGAGTCATTTCAGCCTGACCTCATGAAAAGAGCTTGCATTCTAGGTTCAGACAGAATAACAAGAGACTCCTATTTTTACCATTTACTGGCTGATGTAATCTTACATGAGTAATTTAAGCTATAGGGATCTCACCTCCTTTATCTGTAAAATAGGAATTCTAGTACATGGGATGGTAATAATGATGTAAAGAAATCATGTAGAGAAAACATATAAATAGCATACTCTTTCTACCCAGGAGGAGCTACATAATTTTTAAATCTTGTGTTTATTCCTTATTATCTCTTACTATGTTAACTGTTCTTCCAAATTGCACAACCAGAAGATCCATGAGGCCTAGTGTCAAAAGCTCAATGTCTTTGTCGTCTTATGAGGGAAGTCAGTTTATCTCATCTTATTCATTTAGGGATAATAATAATTCCTTCTCTACCTTAATTACGTTGTGACAATGGCAAATTGAAATGTGATATTGATTACAAAAGTTCTTAATTATTATAATAGCAATAACTGTTAGCATTTTTAAATCTGGTGTTGTTTATGTGTAAGTCACTGTGCTGGCACTTAATAAATGTAAGCTCAGTCTTTATAATTATCTAACAGGGACTAATATTATTTATAATGTTTATGTGAAGGAGCTACATAAAGATGAAATAGCTCAGAAAGATGAAGTAGTTGGGTCAAGGATACACAGATGGGAGGGAACAGGGCTAGAACTGAAGTCTTCTGAACCTCCACCTGCCCCTCAGAGCCCCATGCAACAGTGAATGATCAAATGCATTCAGTACCTTTCATTAAAAATGCTCCTTGGCCACTACTTGAACCATGCTCCATTACTACCCAGCTCATTTTCAAAGGCTCCTGTTAACTGTCCTAAAGGCATTATAGAGCTAGATTGTGCCTTCATTTATTTTCATTATAGCTGCTTTCTTTTCTATGTCATTAATTCATGCTTCTCTTTTGTAATTTTACTGTCAGGTTCTCCACCAAGTGCTCTAGGCAATTAAAAACACGTGCACACAATATTTAAGCTTTTCAGCGAGTGAAAGTTGACCTCAGTTCCTGTTTTTCCTCCCTCTTTGTGCTGTCTTCAGGGTTGGTGTGCCTCCCTCCTCTTCTGCCTCCGATAGTGCTGAAGCCTCTCTCATATTGGCACAGGTTAAAACTTATCCACAGCCTCTGGATGTTTCATTAGTCTGTTTTACATTGCTATAAAGGAATACCTGAGATAGGGTAATTGATGAAGAAAAGAAATTTACGGTATGGCAGGCTGTGCAAGAACCATGGCATCAGTATCTTCTCAGCTTCTAGTGAGGTCTCAGGAAGCTTTTACTCATGGAGGAAGGCAAGGGGAGCCAGTGTGTCACATGGCAAGGGAGAGAGCAAGCAAGAAGAAGGGGTGCCGGGCTGTTTTAAACAACCAGCTCTAGAGCAAGAAGTCACACATTACTGCCAGGAAGGCACCAAATCGTTCATGAGAGATCTGCCCCCATGACCAAAACACCTCCCTTCAGGCCCCACCTCCAACAAGATGTCATTCTTTGCTTCCCTAAAGTTCTTAGGTCTTCAAAGCACTCACTCAACAAAGTAGAAAAGTATTTATACCATAGTTATGCTATTCTGTAGATCCAGGACATGTTGCACATTATCAGTTACATGCAATGAGTTGTTAGGCTTCAGTGCATTTTAAAGCAAAGGATTCTCTGCCTGTGCTTCAGACTAAGAGATTGAGTTGGTCTTTATATACACAGGTTTGTAAATTCGAACTACACTTTAATTCATGTTATTTACTATTATAAACATACTTCTTTCACCTAAATAAGTTCAATGGAAGTAGCGGCAATGTCATTTCTGTATTCTTTAACTTTCCTGTGGAGATTATAGCATGGCCAGGCAGTGAATGAGAAATATAAAGTGATGATTAAAATGGAAATGAACCACCTGTAATAATATTAAATAATTAAGCAGAAAATTTCAATCTAAGTATCAAAGCTTATCAACCAAAATAATTCATGAAAAACTGTTATTAGGAGCGGTTTCAGGTTATTATTGGTCTGAGGATTAATAATCTCTTTTGCTAAAAACTACTTTTTTTAAAACGTTTATTTGAGGTTCAGGTGTACATGTGCAGGTTTGTTAGATAGGTAAATTGCAAGTCTCAGGGGTTTGATGGACAGATTATTTCTTTACCTAGGTAATAAACATAGTATCCAAAAGGTAGTTTTTCAATCCTCACCCTCCTCCTACCTTCCACCCTCATGTAGGCCCCAGTGGCTGGCTGTTGTTCCCTTCGTTGTGTACATGTGTACTCAATGTTTAGGTCCCACTTATAAGTGAGAATACATGATACTTATTTTCTTGTTCTTGCATTAGTTTCTTAGGACAATAGCTTTCAGTTCCATCCATGTTGCTGCAAAGGACATAATCTCATTCATTTTTATGACTGCATAGTATTCCATGGTGCATATGTATCACATTTTCTTTATACAGTCTATCATTGATGGGCTTTTAGGCTTATTCTGTGTCTTTGCTATTGTGAATAGTGCTGCAGTGAACATACGTGTTCATGTGCCTTCATGGTAGAATGAATTATCTTTCTTTAGTTATATATCCACTAATGGGATCGCTGGCCCTAATGGTAATTTTAACTTTTTTGAGAGATCTCCAAACTGCTTTCAATAATGGCTGAACTAATTTACATTCCCATCAGCAGTGTATAAGTGTTCTCTTTTCTCCTCAACCTTGTCAGCCTCTGTTATTTTTTGACTTTTTAATAGCAGCCATTCTGATTGGTATGAGATGATTTCTCATGGCAGTTTTAATTTGCATTTCTCTAATGCGATGTTGAGCATTTTTTTCACATGTTTATTGGCCATGTGTATGTCTTCTTTTGAAAAGCCTACGTTCATGTCCTTTGCCCACTTATAAAGGGGTCGTTTATTTTTTGCCTGTTGATTTAAGTTCTTAGAGATTCTGGATATTAGACCTTTATCAGATGCGTACTTTTTTTTATTATACTTTAAGTTCTAGGGTACATGTGCACAACATGCAGTTTTGTTACATATGTATACATGCGCCATGTTGGTGTACTGCACCCATTAACTTGTCATTTACATTAGGTATATCTCCTAATGCTATCCCTCCACTATTCCCTCCTCCCCACAATAGGTCCCAGTGTGTGATGTTCCCCTTCCTGTGTCGAAGTGATCCCATTGTTCAATTCCCACCTATGAGTGAGAACATGCGGTGTTTGGTTTTCTGTTCTTGTGATAGTTTGCTGAGAATGATGGTTTCCAGCTGCATCCATTTCCCTACAAAGGACAGGAACTCATCCTTTTTTATGGCTGCATAGTATTCCATGGTGTATATGTGCCACATTTTCTTAATCCAGTCTGTCACTGATGGACATTTGGGTTGATTCCAAGTGTTTGCTATTGTGAATAGTGACGCAATAAACATACATGTGCATGTGTCCTTTTCTCCTATTCTGCAGATTTTATGTTTACTTTGCTGATAGTTTCTTTTGCTGTGTAGAAGCTTTTTATTTTAATTAGATTCCATTTGTCAATTTTTGAAACTACTCTTTTAAAAAAGAAAATTCAAAGAGCTTTTAAAGCTAAATTTAACAAGCAATAAACTTTTTAAAGTAATAGATTCAACTACCTGATTATCAAAACTTCGGCATAACAACAAAAGATACTATAAACAAAATTAATTTTGTCTTTAAATTTAAAAACCTGAGAGAAAATGTTCCCCCCCAAATTAGACAAAGGCTCAATTTTGTAATATGTAAAGACTGTTCACAAATTAATTATGCAAAACGACATAATAAAAGACGCAAATAAAGTACGAATAGTCATTTCTCAAAGGAAATAAAAATTATCCCAATAAAGACAATAATGTCCAACCTTACCAATTAGTGAACTGACAAACCCAATTTTGTGGTCTAATGGAGAATTTTTTCATTTGCACTGTATTAATTAGTTCATAACATTCATCGTTACTAAGTGTGTGGAAAATTTGATTCCAGGTCAAGCAAGTTGGGCCCATTTGGATAGCATACTGGTGATACTTACAAAAATTTTGAAAACATATATTGTTTGACCCAGTAATTCTACCTGTGGTTATTTATTCATCAAAACCACTCGTATTCTCCACTAAGAAGCCTTCACCAAAATGTTTATTGCAAATTTAGAATGCAAAGTATTAAAAACAATCAAAATGCCCATCAATAGGAGAAAACTAAACTATATAGTAATATATTCTTACCAGTCAGTGCTAAGCAACCATTGAAAATAACTTGGTGAGTATATAAAGACAGATTAAAATATCAAACTGAAGGGCCAGGCACAGTGGCTCATACTTATAATCCCAGCACTTTGAAAGGCTGAGTAGGAAGGATCTCTCGAGCCCAGGAGTTCAAGATCAGCCTGCGCAATATGGTGAAACATCTCCACAAAAAATACAAATAGCCAGGCATGGTGGCATGTGCCTGTGGTCCCAGCTATCTAGGAAGCAGAGGTGGGAGGAGGTCACCTGAGCCCAGAAAGTTTGAGGCTGAAGTAAGTTGCAATTGTGCTACCACACTCCAACTTGGGTGACAGAGTGAGACCCTGTCTCAAAAAATAAAAATAAAAAATAAAACAGCTTCAAACCATTCACTATAAGAAGCAAGTCTCAGAATAAAATAAATAGAAGAGTCTCAATTATCTCTTAAAAATCATATATATGTGTAAATATATCTAAATATATACAAATGTGTATAAAGGTTTGGAAAAGTTCTAAAAGGATATAGGACACATTGAAACAAAAGTGGTTACCTCTTGGGGAAGAGAATGGGTTGAAAGAGTTGCAATTAGTATTAATTTGGTATTTGATACTAAAATGTGGTATTATTTATTTTATATACACTTAAATTATTTACATTTTAATAATAAAAATAAATTCTTCTATTACTTTTATACTTCTTATAAGTCAGGCAAATACAGGTAGTATAACTGAAGTAAGTAAATGTTTTCAGAAAAGATTTGATGAATTATCAGTCAATTAGTGATAGTGTTCTGAAGAGTGGGCATTTTTGAACATTTTTCCTGTTTATACCTTGAGTTTTTCAATTAAATTTCAAAAAAAGTAATTTTACCACACTTCTAGGGCTTAGCTTTGGCTAGAATCAAAATTTTACGTAAATTGGGCATCAGTTGGAAACAAATAATCAGAACCTCCTCAATAAAACAACATTGAGAGGTGGGAGAGGAGGTACGAATCTCAGCATGGTTTTTGGGAAACCATTTTTTTAACTTTATATTTGAAAAGTATTTTTTTTTTTATTTGACAAGTAAAAAGCAAAAGAATCTTAGACAAAGCAGTATGAGAAAAATTAATTTTAAAAATAAATTTAAAAATGAAAAGGAAAAGAAATTAAAATTTGACTTTCTCTGCTATGAGAGATAGTTGTTATGTAATTTTGTAAATATTATAAGAAACTTAACCTGTCTTCATGTATTAAATGAGATGGAGTAAAAACGAAACCTGGAGTGAATGCTAACATCGCATTAATAATGCCATTAGTTATATTCTCTCTCCACCATCATCTTGAATGTCTCGGTAACACAATAACATGGTCTCCACTTAGTGCCTGAAAAATTAAACTCCCTTCCTTTTGGGAAAATATGTCTCTAAAAAGCAGAGAGATTGTTCTTGGACATTAAGGAAATTCTGTAGATTGACTGCAATTCATGAGCCTCAGTGAAACTTTCAAGCACTTTAATTGTTGCTACAATTATGAATATCCAACCTGTTTTTACATATTATTTTTAAAGGATACAAAAATAATTCTTTTTCTCTCTTCAAGATAATACAGTAAAATTTGTTTCCTTTGACACAATTTTAATTGAACTACACACATATGTTTTCCAACTTAGTGTGGTAATAGAAAAAGTGATCATTATTCTTCTGACTCATTCTAAAACTCGTACAGTGTGAGAGGAAACTCTTAGAGCTTTGCTTTTTCTTTACCATGACAGTACAAACTTGTTGCTTGCTACTCTGCAACCATTTCTGAACTCAAATTATTTTAGAAATTCTTCAAAATTTAACATTTTCTCCTGATCCTTTTTGAGGAGTCAATATACCATGGTGGTCTTCTCTGCTTATAAAACTGGGTTAATAATATTACCAACTACACTGTTGGTTTGAGAATGACACAGGATGGTGTGTATTTGTTATGTGCGGGACCCAGTACCTGGCTTGTATGGAGCAGCCCTTTCTAAATGAGTACTGCTAGCATGATTTTTTCTTCCATGAGTTCCTATTTCTCTTTTACTCTAAATTATCATGATAATAGGCTATACATTACTTATTTTCCAAAATAAATGTTATGGTAACCACCTGCATGAAGAAAGGTGAAAAAAAAATAGAATGTATTATGAATGACTATTTCCGAAAATTCAACTATCTAACATTGTACAAATAACACCTTGAAGAGTAGCTTGATTTTTCTCATTTTCAGCTTATTTTTTCTTTCCTTCTCTTTCCATATTTATATTGTAAGTGGTTGCCAGCACTGAACAATGCAGTTATCCAGACTACAAATGTACTGTTGTCATACTCCTCCAAACACACACATACACACGAACACACACAATCATTGTTAACCTTAATCATAATTGTTTAAGCAAAAGGAGGAATTCAGGCTACAAATCCCTATCTCTGAGAAGAAAGTTTTATAGAGTGCTTATTCGCATTCTACTGCTTCCAGAACTTCAAAGGAGATACGTGGTTGTTCCTTAACCTCAGGATGCTTTAGGGCATCCCAGCTTCCACATTCATTCAGTGATTCCTCTGGGAGTCATTCTCGTAAGTACCCCAAAGAAATTGAGATTGAGAAAAGATTTCCTATAACCTTGCAGACATTATAGGAACCAAAAGAAGTATCCTTTTTTCTTCACCTGGTATACAACAAATTTCTTGCCTCTTCTCAAACAGGTAAACCATTTCTCTAATATGTGAAGAGGAATTAGGGAGCAGAAGGTAATCTAAAATTTACTAAATTGCCTAAAACATCTCAGTAAATTACAACAGTTATTTTTCCTATCATTACAGTTCTATGGAGAGGATATTATAGTCTTCATTTCTCATATGAATGAGTCTCAGAGAAGTTAGAGATTTTCCTGAGTCCCAGCATGAAATGCAGCAGGTGCAAATGGTGCCACTTATCAATTGCATTTCTTCCTGTCGCCCTACAAAATTCCCATGTTATTCATGATACATTGTGTTTTCTCATCCTAACATTTACATCACTAGATATTGGAATGAATCCAAAAGTCATTTGTTTTTTATATTTTTTTATAAATACTAATATTTTATGGGAGACAGGAATTCTTTTCCACTCCATGAAACTTTTTATTAGTACTCAACATCATTCGAGACAACTGACTGAAAAACAAAGGTTGAAAGAACATACGTATCTGCTGTTCCATTTCTAAAAGCCTTTATAAACTGCTCCTGAAAATGAGCGAAATATCAGTATTTCTCCCCCCAGTAGAATGCATCCTCTCTGGTTTCAGCTGCAGGTTAGTCGTTACTGTGTGTAAGCATGCATTCCACAGCAGAATCATGAGGGTTTGGATAACAGAGGAAGGTTAATTCGACTGTAGTAAGTACATAATATAGAGGAATATTTTTCTTCACAAAAAGGCTGAAAATTGTACATGGACTGACACCAAAAGAGAAAGGGTGACAGTTTTGGTGGACTTGTTAGCACTAAGCTGCATACATTTTGCCAGACATTTACAGCTACTCATCTGTATTATGTTTCGTTATGTTCTGTTTTTGGTGATTTAGACACACTCATTTTTTATATGAGAAAATATTTTACAATGTGTTTTGATATACTGTAATGGAATTTGTGCTAAAATGTAAAAAGCATATATCAGTTTCTATAAGCTTTCTTAAAACTTTATGAAGTATAATCACCCAAGCAAAAAACTGTTTGCAGACTTTTAGTGTAACTTTCAAAGGAAATACACAAAAAGCATATTATTCTGTTCACTTCAGAGGACTTGATGTATCTATAGCCATTTATTTATTTATTTATTTATTTATTTATTTATTTATTTATTTATTTATTTATTTCCAGTAGGTTTTGGGGGAACTGGTGGTGTTTGGTTACATGGATATGTTCGTTAGTGGTGATTTATGAGACCTTGGAGCACCCATCACCTGAGTGGTGTACACTGTACCCAGTGTGTAGTCTTTTACCCTCAATTCCCCTCCCACCCTTTCCCTGGAGTCCCCAGAGCACTTTTTAAAAAATAATAATGATATTCTTGTCTTTTAGGGAAAGTGTGGACCATTTGTATGTGTGTGTACCAGGTAATAATATAAAATTTATTTCTTACTGTTGGTCTAAACTAATTGTCATTGCCAATAAAAAAAAAAAAATAGCTCTAGAGAGGTGGAACTTTTAAGAAACTTTTCCATAACCAGAAGCCACTTCTGTGGTGCTTCACTTACATCACTGAAAGCGGCTAGGAGTAGAATACAAGGATGAAGTAAAACCAAAAAAACAAAAAAACAAAAAAAAGGAAAACTGTAGTGAAATCATTGTGAACATCTGAGTGATCAATTAGTTATTATATTTTGAATAAGACAGATCTTATAATTCAGCTAACAAACATTGGGTTCAGATCTCAGCTCTACAACTTGTTGGTTAAGGAACCCTGACCAAAATGATTTAACCACACTAGGCTCCACATTCTCATCTATAAAATGAGGATGAAACTACCTCAGGCAGTTAACTAAATTAAGGTGTGTAATTCATACATTGAACTTACTGCCCGACATGGAATAAATTTTCAATGACTGTAAACTATTCAGTTAACACCTCTACCGGAGGCATCACAAAGTGTTAATTTACAGACTACCCTAAAGTGTTTTTGTTTTGTATGTTTGTATAGTTTATACTTTGCTAAAATTACTTGCTAAATTAGTAGTCTCTCAAGTAAATAATAAATTTTGCTTTTTTATCTTCAAAGATGCATTATTTATTTGTAAGGTCTTATGGTTTTCTAACTATTGGATGAGGGTAGTTTCACTTTATTTAATGTTTTACTGTAGGATATTAATAGTTAAAATAAGTAGGCATAATGTTTTTAATGATTTCAAAGACATATCCTTAAGTACTTCTTTTTTTGACTCCTAAGTATAGAAGCCCACAAAACATGATAACAAAGTTTTCAGAGATATGAGTTTTGGAATGAGTTAAATGAGGAAAATAAAAAGAAGATATGTGAACAAACAGCAAAAGAAACAGTTAATAAAATAGTTTCCTATTATAGAATTAATACATGTTCATTATAAAAATTTAGGTAATAGCCAAAGATAAATTAAACAATATTACTATTTAGATGTATATGTTTCAAATGCATTTGTTGTGCACATATACAGCTAATAACATTTTTTTCACAAAATGAAATCATACCATACATAATTTTATAAGTTCCTTTTGTGTTGTGACTATATCATGGATGTTTTCTATGTCAAGACATGTAAGTCAATAGTATTGTTTTTAAGAGCAGTATAATATTCCATTCTTTGTTTGGACCATAATTTTTTAACAAATTACTTATTCAGGAACATTTATCTAACATTT
Source organism: Piliocolobus tephrosceles (assembly GCF_002776525.5). Classification (NCBI taxonomy): domain Eukaryota; kingdom Metazoa; phylum Chordata; class Mammalia; order Primates; family Cercopithecidae; genus Piliocolobus; species Piliocolobus tephrosceles. The sequence goes on along the minus strand of NC_045438.1, from coordinate 76,294,770 downwards.
GATATTTAGAAATTGCAAACAATGCTCTATTATTTTATAAAACTCTCTGTATCCTTCTCCAAATATTTCAATATGATAAATTTCTCCTTCAGTTCATAAAAGTAGTCACCAATTACTGAACACTATTTGACAATTACAGTGTTGAAAGTTTTGTATACACCTTTTCATGCGATTATTACAATAATTATTACAATAATCCGATGAAAGAGATACATCATTCACTACATTTTACCAAATAGGGCAACTGAAAATTAATAAAGTTGAATAATTTGCCAAAAGTCCACAGAAAGCAGGAATTATAACCAGGAACAACAGACTCCAAAACTCATGTGTATAACCACCACACTATACTACTTCTGTCATGCAGTATAGTTTGAATATTTTAATTTTTTTATTATTCTTACTTAGTTTCCAGGTAATTTAAATTATTTTTTGATGAATAGTCTAAATTATACTTTGCAGGACCAATTTCACCTTATTTGTCCTTGGTCCCCCATGAATTGTCTAATATGTAATCTTGTCAAGTAGCTGCATGACACATTCAAATTACATGGCATTTCAAAAAGGTGCAGGTTGCTGTGTTGCTACAAATATTAATTACAAAGTTAAGGACTAATATGTTGCTTGGAAAGAAAATTACTCTATCAATGACTTTATTGAATGTCACATAATGTGAATGGGAGACCATGTGAAAGAGAAATTATCATGAGTATTATGGATGACATTTTTTCTCTACAATATTACAAAAGCTCAAGTATATATAGTATAATCAAATGTTAATATATGTATAGTACATAAATACCTATCTATATACACACACATACATGAGGGACATTTTGTTCACCAAAAATTTGTGCCAGTAGATATATTTCTTTAGTTACTGCTTATTATTATTTTGAACAATATTGTAGCCTCAGACAACGCCCCACTGGAATTAGAAATGAATGACCACCACTTATTGGCCCCAAGGGAAAGTTGTTAAGGAAGGAATGGCAAGGTTTTCACCTTAGTGCCAATACTCAGACTGCTTTAGACTGGTAACCAGTTGGCCAGCCAATTTAATTATTCCTCACCATGATTCAACATAAAAGGAAATAATGAGCATTTGGAATATAATAATATCATGGATGCTAAGTATACTGCATAAAGACATGCACAGCAAATGCAAAACTGCCAGTTGCAGTAAAAAAAAAAAGGTACCGGGGGAGAGGGAAGTGGGAGGGGAGTTGCTGTTCAACGGGTGTCAAGTTTCTGTTATAGAAGATGAATGAGTTCTAGATATTTGGTGTACAACATTGTGCTAATAGTGAACAAATACTATATTGTGCACTTAAAAATCTGATAAAGGTTAGAACTTATTACATGTTCTTACCACAATTTTTTAAAATGTAAAGTAAAAGGAAAGGTACTTTTGAAATAAGAAAGTGGGAAACAAACATTTCTTTCCAAGACCAACACTGTCATCTCTGTGATTTCCAGTGGTTTTCTCAAGCAGCATATCTTAGTGATATGTTCAATATTTAGTATAGCCTGAATCAATTACCCATTGCCAAAGAAATGACTTTTCTGGGATGAAGTTTATAGAATTCCTTAACAAGATGAAAAGGAAGTCATGTAAAAGAACTGATGGCTTATAGATTGATTTTTTCCAATCCTTAAAGATTGTCTTTATCTCCTACTTGCCTGAGAAATATATTGATAGGGTATCAGTGGGCATATTTAAAAATCACATCCATATACTGCATTAGATGATTGAGAAATGCATTTGACTAAAGTGTCACCAAGAGTAATTAGAAAGTGATTTGTCTTGACTTCCTAATACTTGAGTGAGTAGAATCATTTAACCTTTTAGCTTTGAGCATGGTATGTTGACATGTGATGGGGCACCAGAAGCTGGATTCAGTGAGAAATATCTCAGTATTCAAAACCATCTAAAGAGGTTCTGAATGCTTCCTGAAAATCTTGACAGATACAATTAAAAGTTTGGACTTAATTTTATTAAGAAATGAACTCATTATACTTAGGTCAGATCATCCTTCTTGCAGTTATGAAATAATTTATGTTTATTATATTTTATCTTTATATTTTAATTATAATAAACATTTTAATGTACCTAACACTGGCAATCCTTTTGAATACTATGTATCCATTAAGTGATCAGCAGATACAGAAAGATTTACATTATGCTTAGGAATATCTTCTTCACAGCATTTGTATGTTATCACAATGCTTTTTATGCACAGAAGAGAGCAAATTTTATTCCAAAGAAATGTAGTCATAAATATGGTAAAGCTCTGTGTTTGAGAGGGTAGCAGCATTGTGGGATTTAAAACAATAGCAGAAAAAAAAAATAATTGCGAGGCTACTCTCAAACAAAATGCCGTTCTCAAATTTCACAAATAACAAATTTGATATAACGTTTAGTATCCCTTATGAATATCAACTTTTGATGACTTATGAATCAGACTTGATATTTACAGCATGCAGACTGCATCCCTCCAAATAGAATTGGGTATGAGAAAATGGAAACCTTTAGACAGAGTTTATAAATCTTTGACATTTACCTTTTCTTCTCTTCTATATACATATCAAATAAAAATTCAGATTCATGGTTATCGGAGATCTATCAGCAAATATTTATCAAGAACTTATTAATTCCAGGCATATTGTGAGGTGCTGTAAGGCATGGAACCATGAGACACAACAGTGAAGTGTTTAAAAAAGCAAAAGAATGGGAGCCCAGCAAAAGAAAAAAATATGAGCCAACCAAAAGAGTCTCCAATGGCCAATTTTGAGTAACGCATAATGGAGTAATTTGACAAACAAAATAAATATTGTAGTATTATGTTATACTCCAGTGTAGAAAATGAATATCCTTGAGTGCATAGTTATATAAATAAATGGTTAAATACATAAATGAGGGAGAAAGACAGATGTGTCATACAGAAGAATTACCAACAATTTATGTGGATACTTCACCCTCAAGTAGAAGAAGCATAAATTTGAAGTCCATAATTGTGAGCTGCACATAATAATCTCCTCCCAAATAGTACAGTATAGAAATGGAGAAAAAGAGGAACTTTATAGTGGAGAAACCTGATAAACATTGCTTCAGCAAGGAGATAAAAGTTAACATCAAGAGTGGTAAGATGTATTAATAGCCAACAATAACTTCATATGATGTGATGAGAATGACATTTCACCTCCTTTTTCTAGCAACATAAAACAGAGGGAAAAATAAAAACTAAGAAAATAAGCAAAAAAGAAAATACGAATAAAATATTGGGTTTAGTGAATAATAATATATTAATATTGACTCATTAGTTTTGATGAAAGAACCATAGTAATATAAGAAGTTAAAAATAGAGGAACTGGATTTGGAATATACAACAACTTTCTCTACTCTCTTTGTAAATTTCCTGAACATCTAAAACTATTCTGAAATTTAAAGTTCATTTAAAAGTTTAACATATTAAGAGATACCTGAAGGTTTAGTCTAAGAGGGCCTATGGAGCATCCCACTTATGACTAAAAGAAGGCAAACCTGTCTCTTTGTGCTCATAACTGCTCATCTGTTGAATTGCTGTATGGTTCCCTGTTTATTATTTTGATGGACATTGTACATACTTTCCTACATTCATATTGCTTCTTTCAGTGACAAGCTACTAAAAGGCATAAACCCTAGTTCTGAGTTACTCGTGCCCTCTCTTGATTAAAAAATAGGGCAGCAATGGTTTTCTAATACAAAGCTGGGTTTTCTATATCTCTGGAGAAAATGACTTTGTAGACAAGGAAAGAGAAATTAAAGTGTTTGGATGAATGAGTCAGGATGATCTTAGCAAAGGTGAAGGGCAATTTTTGCTTGATTTTTAGTTTTTACTCTTTCTTTTATGCACGTCTATTTTTTTCTTTGTTTTATTATAAAAATAGATCGGAATGCTGACAAAGAAAAAGTATGACTTTCCAAAAAAGGATATGTGCAGGAATATTTGTGAATAAAAAGCACAAGCACCTATGTGTTCCTTCCTCTTTTTTGACACTTCGATTTTGCAGGGAAAGTGAAATTAAAAATGGCACTTCTTCATGTTAAAAAAAAGAGAGCAAAAACTCTTAGCACAGATGGTTAGCAACAAGGTTGAGGACACAATTAACAGTCTGAAATTATATCATTGTATAGTCTGTCAGCAACTCCGAAGCTGGGCAGCAGCATCCAGGACTGAATTGGCTTTATTAATAAGGCATCCTTTCATTTCCTTTCTGTCTAACTCTTATGTCACTTGTCACTACAACAGGTTTTTTTAAGTATCTGCAAATGAATTTGATCCCAAAAGCTTATCTTTTCTGCAGCATGTGTTATTTCTTCTAAAGTAGAAGTTTCTCTTAAACTTCTACTTACACTTAGTATGGAACTTTCAGGTAAAACTCTCAAACAAAAAGTGTTTGACACTAGTAAGGCAGAGATCACCCTTTTGGAAAAATGTATCTACTACTTATTGATTGCCTTAAATGCAGATAATGCAAATCTCAATTTAATCTCCATGTCTTAAAAAAATGACCAGCAGATAGAAATTAACATTACGGGTGTATATTAGTCCATTTTCATACTGCTATGAAGAAATACCAGAGACTGGGTAATTTATAAGGAGAAAGCAAGCTAGGTACTTCCTAGATAAAACGGGGGTACAGGCATTGTGTAAACATACCTGTTCCAAGTGGGAGAAAATGGCCAAAATGAAGGGCCTGCAGGCCCCACGCAATTCTGAAATTCAACAGGGCAGTCAAATCTTAAAGCTTCAAAAGACTTCCTTTGACCCCATGTCTCAAATCCAGGTCATGCTGATGCAAGAGGTAGGTTCTCATGGTCTTGGGAAGCTGTGTCCCTGTGTCTTTGCAGGGTACAGACCCCCTCCTGGCTGTTTTCATGCTCTGGTGTTGAGTGCCTGCAGCTTTTCCAGCCATGTGGTGCACACTGTTAGTGTATCTATTCTTCTGGAGTCTGGAGGAAGGTGGCTTCCTTCTCACAGCTCCACTAGGCAGTGCCCCAGTGGGGACACTTTGTGGGGGTTCTCACCCCACATTTTTCTTCTTCATTATCCTAGTGGAAGTTCTCCATGAGGGCTCTGCCCCTGCAGCAAACTGCTGCCTGGACCTCCAGGCATTTCCATACATCCTCTGAAATCTAGTTGGAGGTTCCCAACCTTAAGTTATTGACTTCTGTGCACCTACAGGCTCAGCATCATGTGTAAGCTGCCAAGGTTTGGAGCTTGCACCCTCTGAAGCAACAGCCTGAGCTGTACACTGCCCTCTTTTAACCATGGTTGGTGCTGAAGCCACTGAGACACAGCACAGGGGGCACCATGTCCCAAGGCTGCATAGAGTGGGGCCTCCAAGCTTGTGGTGGGAGGGGCTGCTGTGAAGGTCTCTGACATGCCCTGAAGACATTTTGTCCATTGTCTTAGTGATTAACATTTGGCTTCTCATTACTTGTGCAAATTTATGCAGCTAGCTTGAATTTCTCCCCCCAAAATGGGGTTTTCTTTTCTATCACATTATCAGGCTGCGAATTTTTCAAACTTTTATGCTATATTTCCTCTTGCATGTTTTGCCACCTAGAAATTTCCTCCAGATACCCTAAATTATCTCTCTTAAGTTCAAAGTTCTACAGATCTCTAGGACAGGGGCAAAATACCACCAGTATCTTTGCGTAGCAAAAGTGACCTTTATTCCAGTTCCCAACAAGTTCCTCATCTCCATCTGAGACCACCTCAGCCTGGACTTTATTGTCCATATCACTATTCAGAATTTTTGTCAAAGTCATTTAAGTCTCTAGGAAGTCTCAAACTTTCCCACATCTTACTGTCTTCTGAACCTTCCAAGTCTACAGGACACTACAAATTTTCTAACATCTTCCTGTCTTCTTCTGAGACCTCCAAACTATTCCAACCTCTTCCTGTTACCCAGTTCCAAAGTCACTTTCACATTTTCAGGTATCTTTATAAGAGCACCTCACTAACCAGTACCAATTTATTGTATTAGTCCCTTTTCATACTGCTATGAAGAAATACCTGAGACTGGGTAATTATAAAGAAAAAGAAGTTTAGTCAACTTATAGTTCCACATGGCTGAGGAAGCCTTACAAACATGGCAGAAGGTGAAGGAAGAGCAAAGGCACATCCTACATGGCAGCAGGCAAAAGAACGTATGCAAGGGAACTGCCCTTTATAAAACCATCAGATCTCATGAGACTTATTTGCTGTCACAAGAACAGCACAGGAAAACCCATCCTTATGATTCAATTACCTCAGTTACCTCCTACTGTGTCCCCCTCATGACATGCTGAGATTATGATCTACTGTCACCACTGAGAATACTCATATTCTTCAATCATAACGTTCAAATATCTAAAGTATGTCATGCATTACATACCTAAAATCTTCACAGAAATGTAGTTACATTTGAATGATAAACATTTGTTTTATGTTGTATTGACCTTAGAACTAGGTAATAATTAAAACAAACACTTCAGTTTCTGGTGTGTAAAGAGGAGTTTTGATAGAATATTCAATTTTTGCTAATATAGCCAGACGTGATTGTTTTCATTTCTTTGATTAAAATTAATGAGATTTTTGAAATTATCTCAAAGACATGTTTATGACAAGTTATCTATAACACAATATGGAAACTATCCTTTAATGATAAGTTTCTTCTGAAATGTATTTTTATTACTGTTTTTATACTTTTATAATATTAATCTTAATGGTAATATCTAGACAGAATATATAGGCTTTTGTATCATTTTTCCAAAGTTTGGAATACTACTAGTAATCAGAGATTTTTATTGACTATTCTATGAATAAAGAAAAAGCATTCCATGAACAAATAAGTTTCAGAAATGTTTCCTATTACAGTCTTCTGTGTATCTTTCTATTAGCATACAAAATGTTCTGGTAAGTCCTGTAAAAAAGACTCTGAATCAGGTGGGATGCCGGAGAATGAAAAGCCTCAAGGGAGAATGAGGAAATTAAAGCAAGAAAGTGGAAGGTTCCAGGGGCATCAGGGAAGCTGGGGTTTAAGTCAAAAGGGAGGAAGATAGAGCAGCATAGCAGTATAAGGCCGAACGGAAAGGAAAGGGCAGATATTCACAGAGGCTTGCACTTTGTGTAATGAACTAGAACAGTGGGAATAGGAAACATAATGAATTAACTCACTTCAAAATTTTAAAGAGGACTCAAGAATTATGTTGCAAGCTGAGAATCCAGGGATTGTGGGAGATCTGGGGAATGTGATAGTGATAAGCAAGTCCTTGCTAGGACTTATTCCACTGGCACGCTACTACTTCTCCAGATTCTGGCTGTTGCCTTTGAGATTTTCCTAGTGATGGCTTGGCTACTTTTCTTGACTACAGTTTGTAATTTCTCTCTTCTTGTCTGCTGTATACTCATCTTCCAATTTTAATTTTATCCCTTCTCCATTTTCCATCCCAGCCCTGTGAAGTGATTACTTAGTCCAAACACACCTACAAAATATATGTATACTGGTGAAAATATATTTTAATGGCAGTGTCAGTAGTAAGACCAACAGCTTACACACTGGGATGTTTTGCTCGTGAATATTGCTAAGAAACTGCACAATTATTTTAAAACCTAATAATTTCAGAGGTTGAACAGGGTATAGAAATACGGCAAAGAAAATCCATCCCATTTACATTTTCTAGTCCTAAGGCAAATTTCTAGGTCCTGAAGTTCATCAGTACAGCTGCTTCTTATATTAACAAGTGATAAGTGATACTAAAGATAAGATTAATCTCATATCTTGAGAAATACTCAATTTTATTCCTTCTGGCTGTAAATGGAAAACAAATGAAGCACAATCCAGTTATGAATACTGGTCCTGGCCAGCAGAGGTCTGGGCTATGTCAATGTCAGATCTAAGATAGTAACCTGGAGAGACAAAGCTGGTGCATCTTGCCAAAAGTGAACAAGAGACCAAATACCAGAAGATCTATGAAAGAAGAAAATGATCAGAATCAGGACAGACTTTGATGAAGTGCTGTTCAAAGGTTCGTCATTAACTAAGATAACACAACTAAGTGAATCTAATCCTACATCAGAGGCTGTCTCTTCACTCTCTTTTGTGTGAGTCCCACCTCCACCTGAGAAGTTCATTTTTTTCTGTATGCAGGTCTATTATGAGGTCAGTATTACAGGTTGTTAGCAAAATTTTCAGAGAGAAATAGCTAATAGATCATGATATATTATTTTGTTTATGCATGCTCAAAAATATTTTAAAAATACAAGTACTGTGCATACAGAATAGTATTTACATATAAACACTTTTTGACACTGTATTTTATGCTAATATAGGTTTCTTATTTTTTTTCTCTCTCTCTTTTTTTTTTTTTAATCTTTATACTTTAAGTTCTAGGGTACTTGTGCACAAAGTGCAGGTTTGTTACATATGTATACCTGTGCCATGTTGGTGTGCTGCACCCATCAACTCGTCAGCACCCATCAACTCATCAGCACCCATCAACTTGTCATTTACATCAGGTATAACTCCCAATACCATCCCTCCCCCCTCCCCATAATAGGCCCTGGTGTGTGATGTTCCCCTTCCCGAGTCCAAGTGATCTCATTGTTCAATTCCCACCTATGAGTGAGAACATGCAGTGTTTGGTTTTCTGTTCTTGCGATAGTTTGCTGAGAATGATGGTTTCCAGCTGCATCCATGTCCCTACAAAGGACACAAACTCATCCTTTTTTATGGCTGCATAGTATTCCGTGGTATATAAGTGCCACATTTTCTTAATCCAGTCTGTCCCTGATGGACATTTGGGTTGATTCCAAGTGTTTGCTATTGTGAATAGTGCCTCAATAAACATACATGTGCATGTGTCTTTATAGCAGCATGATTTTTATTCCTTTGGATATATACCCAGTAATGGGATGGCTGGCTCATATGGTATTTCTAGTTCTAGATCCTTGAGAAATCGCCATACTGTTTTCCACAATGATTGAACTAGTTTACAATCCCACCAACAGTGTAAAAGTGTTCCTATTTCTCCACATCCTCTCCCGCACCTGTTGTTTCCTGACTTTTTAATGATTGCCATTCTAACTGGTGTGAGATGGTATCTCATTGTGGTTTTGATTTGCATTTCTCTGATGGCCAGTGATGACGAGCATTTTTTCATGTGTCTGTTGACTGTATGAATGTCTTCTTTTGAGAAGTGTCTGTTCATATCCTTTGCCTACTTTTCGATGGGGTTGTTTTGTTTTTTTCTTGTAAATTTGTTTGAGTTCTTTGTAGGTTCTGGATATTAGCCCTTTGTCAGATGAGTAGATTGCAAAAATTTTCTCCCATTCTGTAGGTTGCCTGTTCACTCTGGTGGTAGTTTCTTTTGCTGTGCAGAAGCTCTTTAGTTTAATTAGATCCCATTTGTCAATTTTGGCTTTTGTTGCCGTTGCTTTTGGTGTTTTAGACATGAAGTCCTTGCCCATGCCTATGTCCTGAATGGTACTACCTAGGTTTTCTTCTAGGGTTTTTATGGTATTAGGTCTAAATTTAAGTCTCTAATTCATCTTGAATTAATTGGTTTCTTATTTTTTTAACCTAAGAAAGAGCATAGTTATAAGGGAGAATATACATAGGATAATCAAGATTTTATTATAATTATAAAATAAAGTCATAACAACATATAATTTTAAAAACTATTTTTACATAGATTGTATCATGTTATCTTCATAAAAAGCCTGTGGTTTTGATAAGGTAGATATTTTGTCTACATTTCAGAAATAAAGAGAAATGAAATCTTAGTGAACTTTAGGGTTGCTGTGGTCTGAATGTTTGTGGCCCTCCCAAAATTCCTATGTTGAAAACCTAATCACCAATGCTATAGAATTAGGTAGAAGAGGATGTTAGGTCAGGAGGGAGGAACCCTTGTTACTGGTATTAGAGTCCTTATAAAAGAAGCCCTAAAGAGCTGACTCACCCCTTTCTGCCATGTGACAACACAGTGAGAAGATGGCCCTCACCAGATACCTAATCTGTTGGCACCTTGATCTTGGACTTCCCTGCTTCCAAAATGAAGAGACCTAAATTTTTGTTGTTTATAAGACACTCAGTTTATGGTGTTTGTTACACAGTCCAAAAGGACTAAGACGGGAGTTTTTTGCTTAGTACATAACTCATCAATATCATGGCTAGAAATGAAGCCAAGAGAATTTTAACTCTAAAGATTAATGTGTTCTTACCTACTATCTCTTTCAGATCAAATTCTCTATATTCATGTGGTTGTATGACCTTGGACAAGTTACTTAACCTCTCTATATTTTGCTCTCTACCTGGAAAATGCTGATACTAATACCATTGGCCTTGTAAGTTTTGTGATAAGGATAAATAATATAAGGAATCAGAAGCCTGAATCACACATGAATGCTATTCCTGCTATGCAGTAGGAGGAAAAAAATATTGAGAAGCTGGGGATTCCTTCACAGACATTCGTTCCATAAGCATTCATTGAGTCTTTCTTTATGTCATTCATTATGCCAGGCACTGTGCCAGGTCCTAAAAAACCCAGAGCATAAAGGTATAGCTCCTTGCTTCGAGTGGTTTCTGGCCCAAGGAAGGCAAGTACTCATACAAACTAATATTTGCCAAAAGCATTTCAATCACTAAGTAAGAAACAGTGGTGTAGGCATCAAACACAGTGGTGGTCAGGAAAGTTCTAGAGGTTTAGAAATGATTTCCTAGAATGTGGCATTTCAGATAGGGAGGAATATCAGCAGAGGCAATGAATGGAATGAAACAGGAATCACCTTAGTGTGCTTAGAAAACTGTCTTTCAGTATGGCTAGAGAGTAAGGATGATAAGGACCCATAAGGTAGAAACTAATAGTTAAATAAGGTTCCTTCCTTCATTCATTCCTTCTCTCCTTTTTTCCTTCCATCCTTTATATCTTTCATCTCCTCCTCCTTCTTTATCTCTCTCTATCCTTTCCTCCCATCCCCTCCCTTTTGTCCTTTCCTTCTCCTCGTTTTTAATATACTCTTTCCCCATATCTCAACCCCCAATTTTCAGAAATACCGCATCCTCAATACATGTGTGTTAGGCACAGGGTCATTTGGAACTGTTTACTATCAGTATTAGTCCATTCAGGTTATTTTTAAAGTATAAAAATATAAAATCATTGGGTGGATTGAAATTTTAGATAAGATGGCCGAGTCACTGTATTTTTGTCAAAGGTAAGTGGGAATGTACTACCCTGAAAACGGTTGCTAGGAGGGAGTCATATAACAGAGGATAGAGAAATGATCATTTAAATAATTTAAACAGATTGCCCTTGCTTATTCCACACCACCCAACTGCTTTTAATTTTTACCACTTGGAAATAGATAACTCTGGTTATGTACTTAGAAAGCCCCAATTCAGCAAGTGAAGAGATGAGTCTTCCCAGATAAAATAGTGAACTGACCCCCTTAATCCCTGTGCTCTTCCTCTCCAAACTGGTTCTCCTGTTTACCCTGCTGTTGTTCAGTACTTTGTCCTGGATATGTTTTCTCAACATGGAGCCTTCAGCTGCACACACACATACACGTAGAGTAATGCAAACTTGTTTATTATATCATCTGTGACTCCTGCTTTTGGGCGAAGTTAGTTTCTAAATCCTCTTTCTTCCTTAGTGATTTTTTTTCCAATTAATTGAACGAATGATGGTATTTGTTTGCAGCTTCCAGTGTTGCCCATAAAGAAGAGTAGTTATTCATTTAAGGAAATTGCTTGATGAATGCTATGCAGGGCCATTATATCTCTTTTGTGCTGATAGGAGAAAAGAGTGATATTCCAGATTGAAACAACTGGAAAAACAGATTGCTGAATTAGAAGTGAAGATATAATTAGATGCACCCTCCAATAATTGGATAGAATTGAAAGCATTTAAGTCTGTACATAATCAAATATTGCCTGGAAATGCTACAGCATCCTCATTTTATGCTAAACAGATTTTTATGGAAGGGCAATAAAGGAGGAAATCTGCTTGCTAATTTGATTAAAAACACCATGGATCTCTGTGATTTCAGCTATTAAGATTCCAAATGGGAGGAGGCTAATTATAAAAGAAAATAAGAAATTGATTTCATCTTTAGGATTTATTATCAAACATTGCATATTTTAAGTGGAATTATTCATAACAATTAAAGATGCACTTTAACAATTACTCTAAGAATAGATACATCCTTAGTTTCACTTTAAAGTGAAAGGAATCTAAAGAAAAGGCAACACTGTATCTTCAATATTTATGGGAGAGAGACGTGTTTTGTTAACCACATAAGCCCATTTTACTGAGAAGAAAGCAAATTGAAAGAATATCACTTGCTGAAAAACAGATATGTAATGTCTCATAACTTAAGAACTGTATTCATTCTCCGTTTATACTATTTAATTTCTTTATTATATCATAGCTATTAGTAGACACCTCCTTTTTATCTTATTATTTATTCATCCATTAAACAGACATTTACCGAGCAGCTACTATGTGGCAGCCAGTGTTTCAGGCACAGGAGATACAGCAGAGAATGAAAGAGACAAAATTTCCTACCATCAAGAATCTTGCATTCTGTTTGAAAAGGGATAATGTAAAAGATAAATAAGTACGATGTATAGTATATTGGATGGCAATGAATGCTAAAGAAGATAAATATACAGTGGAAGGGTGAGTTTTTTTTTTTAGATGATGGTCAAAGAAGGCCTCGTTGTGGAAACTTGAGTAAAGATTTGAATGAAGTGAAGGAGCTGACCATGTTGATATCTTAAGAAAGCCTCTAGACAGATATGCAAAGGCCTGAGGCAGGCTGTGCATGGCTTATTTGAGCAACAGCAAGAAATGATGTTGATAGAGTACATCTAGGCAGGTGCTGGGGAGAAGGCCCTCACAGGTTGTATGTAGGTCACAAGGCCACAGTAAGGATTTTGACTTCTATTTTAATTTATTTTACTTCATTGTATTTTAGTTTTTTGAGGCAAGGTCTCACTCTGTCACCCAGGCACGCATGCAGTGGCATGACCACTGCTCACTGCAGCCGCAACCTCCCAGGTTCAAGTGATCCTCCTGCCTCAGTTTCCCAAGTGTCTGGGACTACAAGCACATGCCACCATTCCCACTAATTATTTGTAGATAGTCTCATTATGTTGCCAGGACTGGTCTCGAACTCCTGGGCTCAAGGAACCCCCACCTAAACCTCCCAGAGTGTTGGGATTATGGGTATGAGCTACCACACCTGGCCAAATTTTGACTCCAAATTGAGATGGGAAGGAGTGGTAGCACTGAACAGAAGAGACATGATCTACCTTATTTTATCAGACATGAGCTTCTCAACTGCAGGGGCTTCGCTGGGCCATGCAGCTTTGTAAAAATTATCTTAGTGATATCCTATTCTATGTACTGGGTTGCGGGTAGCTCAAGAACCTTCTATCTGTTTTATAATTTAGTACACAGTTAATCCTGGAAAGTGTTTATTAATGATGCTGGTTACCTTTTAATGTGGGCCCAATTTAATCATAAAAATAAAAAATTTGCAAACTACAAAGGAAAACCTGAGGGGTTACATATTTTTAGTCCAGTTTAAATGCCTGTACTTCCTAAGAATTGAATAATTTGGTAAGTTAAAAAATATTTTTATTCATCATGCATATGGTAAATGTTCTTTGCTTTTCCTTTTTAGAACTACATTTAAAGAGAAATGAATTAATTCTGGAGTGCCACTTTGTCACAGAAAGAAGACAAAGGGATATCTCCAAATTCTTATTTTATGTACCTTCTCATTCTTTTCCATGTTACCATAAAAGAGTATTACTGCTTGGTGAAAGTTTTGTTTTATTGTAAAATGGTAAAGTGCAGTTTAAATTTATTTCAAAGGATGAATCCGGGAGCCAGCTAAATATGCTCATGGGTCTGCTCAAGCCAAGGTTTTATTGCTGCTAATTGACAAGCCCAGTTGTACAACACCAAATTTGGAACTGAAAATTCCCTGTCTTTGAATAGCTGTAATTTAATCAAGCTTGCTTTACCTCCTTTATTACATCATAATGAAATATAAAATACCTCACACACAAATGCTTCTCTTTCAGAAATTAAATAGAAAGCAAAGAATTAACAGGCCAAGAGTAACAATCAGTGCAAACACAATTACCTTCTCACGTGCAAGATAAAGCAACTCTCCCCACTTTTGTCATGCAATATCATAGTAGCATGATCTTTTCTCCCTACTTGCCCAATTTTTTTTTTTTTTTTTTTTTTTTTTGAGATAGAGTCTGACTGTGTCACCCAGACTAGAGTGCAGTGGCCTGATTTCGGCTCACTGTAACCTCCACCTTCTGGGTTCAAGCAATTCTCCTGCCTCAGCTTCCAAGCAGCTGGGATTACAGGTGCACACCACCATGCCTGGCTAATTTTGGCATTTTTAGTGGACGTGGTGGGGTGGGGTTTCACCATATTGGCCAGGCTGATCTGGAACTCCTGACTTCAGATGATCCGCCTGCCTCAGCCTCCCAAAGTGCTGGGATTACAGGCCACTGCACCTGGCTCCAAATCTTCATTATCTTCATGTTTGTCCTAAAGCAAAAGAAAAAGATGAGCAACTATGGAAAATAAAAATACCAAAGCGGTTGGTGTGTTTTCTGAGAAAACTTAAGCTTCAGGATGCTTATAACTGTAATTATTAAACCCAAAGAAAGAAGTAAGTCTTCTTCATATATTTCGAAGCAATGTGAACATTTGCCACTAGTAGGATCTAGAGTGAAGATTTCTTAACTCTTCATCCTTTCCATGCTAATTGAATGATGAAGACCTCAGGGGTTTTTCAAAAAATCTCATACAGAGTGCTAAAGCATCACTTGATGATGGCCGGCCACGATGGATTCAGGCTTGTATATATAATCCGCAGGGGTTCTTTGAATATATCACAGCCACACTAGATAAAAGATGATCTGGGACTACAATATAGTTAATATTCCAGAAAAAAAGAAAGTGCATTTGATATGGTTCTACATCAGAGATTAAGGTAAAAGAACCACTGAACATGGGATAAAGAGTACCGAAGTGAGAATTAGGTTTAGAAACACTACAAAGCAAAGACTTTAAAAGCAACATTTATGTTGGAAAGAAAAAAAAAATGTTGAAACTGGGCAGCCCATGTGCAATTAATTGAAGTCCAATCCTTCCTTAAAAGCCCTTTCTGACACACCAAATATCTCACAAAGCTGATGGTAACTAAAAATCTTTCCAACTGTTTAGTGCAATAGACTTATCACTGTTCTAGGAATGTAAAAATCTAAGTTCTAGTTGATTAAGTGATCTTGAGTAATTAACTACCACTCAGGGTCTCAGATTCTAACCTAGAGAATAGGAAATTGGGTCTAGAAAGATTGTCAAAGTCCCTCCTATCTCCACAACTATTTGATTCTAACAGCTCCATGGAGCTCTAGGGAATTTAATTATCAAGCAAGTCTCTCCATTAAGGTGGATAATTAAAATGAGTGAGTACTCTGTAGTGCATCGAAGCGGATTCAGATTGCTGGCTTTTTCAAATTTACAGTTTTGCTTTCAGTAAAAATTACACAGTATAATCAGTCCAGCTGTGGAAATGTGCTCTGAAGGCTATTGATTCCTGAGTTCTTGATACTTTCATTGACCCTATCAAAACACTTAAATATTCCAAAGCCTGGAGTGGCCCTGGAGAAGCTCAAGTTGTAACAATTTTGTACTGCCTGAGGTTTATATTGCTCCAGATAGTATATATTTTGTAATAGGGTTGAAAAGACAGTAAATTTTTTTAAAAAGTGGCCACTCCTATAGTAGTGTAAATACATGAAAATCTAACCAAATGTATTGTCTCTATTCTGAGTCTGTACATGCACGCAAATCCCAGCAAAGTGTTCTCTGACTAGTCTTACGTGACCCTGGCTTAAAATGTGGGCTGTTAGATTTTGAACTACTTGAGGTCAGGCACGGTGGCTCACACCTGTAATCCCAGCACTTTGGGAGGCTGAGGTGGACAGATCACCTGAGGTCAGGAGTTCGAGACCACCTTGGCCAGGATGGCGAAACCTTGTCTCCAACTAAAAATACAAAAATTAACCAGGTGTGGTGGCATGTGTCTGTAATCCCAGCTACTCAGGAGGCTGAGGCAGGAGAATTGCTTGAACTTGGGAAGCAGAGGTTGCAGTGAGCCGTGAGCCAAGATCGTGCCACTGCACCACAGCCTGGGCAACACAGTGAGACTTGGTCTCAAAAAATAAAAAATAACAAAATCAAGATTTTGAACTACTTGAAAATAATAGACTGCTTTTATTATGTACAGAGTCAGTATTCCATGCAATTTTGTTGAATTAAATTTAATTCTTCTATCACCAGAGAGCATTTTTTTTTTAAATGAGGAACATGATTACTAATTTAGATGACATGTAACCAAGTTTAAGGCAGACAAAAAACAAAAAAAGTCTCTATTAGAAACCACAATGGAACATTTTTGGGGATAAAATGAAAATATTAACTGAAAATTCATTCCTCCATCCCTTTTAGCCCAAGTGAGTGAATAATTTTAAAACCTGAAACAAATGTTTTCTTAGTATAACCCTTCTAAAGAAGTCCTGTAATTTCACTAAATCACAGAATTCCCATTGCCTTAGATCAGGTGGGTGTGTATTATCAACATCAAACAAAACTCAATTATTTGCAATTGTCAGCAAAGCTGAGAAAAAACCTTATTGAAGCATGAACTTTATGAGAAAAAATATATCTGTGTATTCCATAAAAAGCAAGCATTTCTTTGCCTGAATTTTTAAAAATTGTTTTATTTATAATTATTGTGGATATATAATAGTTGCACATATTTATATATATGTGATGTTTGGATACAGTATACAATGTGTAATGATCAAATCAGGGCAACTGAGGTATCCATCGCCTTAAGCTTTTATCATTTCTTTGTGTTAGGAACATTTCAATTCCACTCTTTTAGTTATTTTGAAATATACACTAAGTTATCGTTAACTATAGTCACCCTATTATGCCACCAAACACTAAATTGTACTCTATCTAATTGTGTTTTTGTACTAATTAACCCTACCCTCCTTATGCCCCTTCTCCATTACCCTTCTCAGCCTGTGGTAACCATCATTCTATTCTCTATAATTTGTAATAATTATACTTCTAGAGCAAAAGATAAACTCTGCCTACCTGGGTCTTGATTCTCTTAGGAGGGAAAAGTCATGTCCAACAATAGAATACAAAAAGAGAAAATGGTGTCAGTAGTATGGTGCTATATTATACTTGGTGTGCTATACTAAATGGTGTCAGTTTCAGATAAAATGACATTAGAATTCAGAAGGAGGTGAAAGAACACAAACACATTATCATAGCCTTGAGCCCGACACATCACATCCCCCCATATGCCTCCACTTCCTGGGCCCAACACAAACACATTATCATAGCCTGGAGAATCTCCGATAAGGTTACAACCGATTGTAAAAGCGTAGGAACCGATAAGAAAACTGCTAAAAGTATAACTTAAAATGTAAACCAATTGTAATGCTGTAACCAGAAGAATTCCCTTGTTTCTCTGTAACTTTACATATCCTGTTTACATCGGGGTATAAGAAGCGAGCACACGCATTGTTCGGGGCTCTCTTGTATGTTGTGGAACGGCGGGACCAAGTTCGAACTTGCAATAAAGATCCTTGCCGCTTGGCTTTGACTCTGGATTCTGGTGGTCTTCTTCGGGGAATAAACGGTCTGGGCATAACAGAGGGAGACATTCCAGCTGGAGCAATTAGGAATCAGGGAAGTCATTGTAAACAAAGTGGTATTTTTGGCAGACCTGGACTTCAAAATATGGAAATTAGTGGGGAGGGTGATGAATCCAGCATTCCAAGGAAAAAGAAAGGGCAGAAGGAGGTGTGAGGCACCAACTGAAAAGAGGACTTGATCTTTCTGAGCCTCTAGTGTGTGAAAGAGAGCAATGGGCTGTGAGGGGCTAGATGGTGTAAAGCTTTGGAGGCCTGACGTGCACTTTAATCATCAGACTTGGACCAGGTATAGAGGGTTTTAAGAAGGAGAATGACAGAACTAGAGCTGTGCTTTTGGAGATTTATTCTGACAGCAGTGCGTAGGATGGATTGAAGGAGGTGATGCCAGCTCAGGCTCAACAATTCCTTAAAGTGGAGAAAAGGCACAGTTGCAGTAGAGACTAACCCACGTGCCCCTGAAAATTGTCCTGTGTTCCACCTGCAGCATCAGTCTGAAGACTGTCCACGTCTTTCCAGAATACCATGGATCTGTGAACAGTTAAAACCTATTACATGAGCTGTGTGGAGCTGACCTGATAGGGATAATTATAATAAAAGGTTTATATCATTCCCTAGGACTGGGGGTAAAGGTGGTATAACACTCTTACACTCCTACTTTGTTCCTGTTTTAGCTTTTGAAGTTTTATAATAGCAAGTTACTTGATTTGTCTTGAGATTTGTGCTGTATCACTGATATAAGCTTTCTAATTATCTTTATCAACGTGGCTATGGAAAGGAAAAATGTGATTCCACAATTTAGATTTGCAGATAGCAAATAGAATGCTAATTGATACTTTGGAAATATGATTTGCAAACGTAGCAGAGTAGGTAACAGCAAGAAAAATGTTTTAACCTGAAGTCATTTTGAAGGCTAAAATAGATGTTAAATTTAAACTGAAAGGGAAAGTGAGGAGAACCCTGCTTGAGGCTTTAATTCTTTGATTAAACTTGATAGTGGGTTATCTTTAGGGTAACTTCTACTTCAATATGAGCCTCATTCTATGGGCCAGGCCATTGTAATTATATATAATAGAATTTTTTTTTCCAAAAATACATTACAATATCTGAAGGAGATAATCACATTTTAGCAGAGAGAAATGAAAATCTGTCAAAGAGAATGAAGAAATTGTACTTGCCTTTCTTGTCTTTGGTGCCTAAAGTGAAATGAAATTGTTTTCCTGTTATCAGGCCAAGTGCAGACATACTTTAAGGGACCAGCCTTCCTTAAAGATTTTATCAGGTAAAGACATCAGTTCTGCCTTCCTCCTTGCTTCAGGGCACTGCAAATGGCTTCAGAGTACATCTATATGCTAGTTCACTGGAAAACATCGTTGTCCAAAGTTTTGCAGAACAAAACTCCCCTCAATTCTCAAGAGACCAGTTACACAAAGCTGTGAGCTGAGTTTTGTTATATTCAGATTCACTATCCATATCTCTCATGAGCTTTGGATTTCAGCTAGGATATTTTGAACCTAAGGAATATTTTACCCTTTCTCTTTCTCCAGGAAGCAACGATCCAGTATAAAAGGAGTTATATAAGCAAGACATAACTGTGAGCTTTGAAACTATTTTTAATCACCAGAGCCTGCTTCTTACCATAAAACGATTTCTCAAGCTCCATAATTTGGGATAGAAAACAATGGCAATCTTGAAGACATACCAGCAAGGACATTATTGAAGTAGAGAAGCATTCAAAATGGGATTAGAGGACGCATCTATTCCCAGGTCCACTTGATGCCAAGGCTTACAGAAAAAAATCAGAGATATATTTAGTGTCATTGAAACTGTTCCCATTTTTACATAGGGAGAGATCAGCATTTTATTTTGAGAAACCATAGGGAAGGAGCCTGTCTTTTAAAGTCTGGTGCTACCCAGGATTCTGTCTTTGGTCATGGGCTCATCTAATAGGTCATCTCTTACTCTGTTATAGTTTTACCTATTACACGCTGTATATGCTGCTGACATCCAAATCTAAAAATTCAGCCCAGACCTAATCCCTGAGGTTCAGATTTGAAGATCTGTGTGATGACCTAGATATATATGTGGATATCCCTCCCACAGGCATCTGGCACCCGCCCTGTCTTCTAGAGCACCCTGTCCCCACTCATAGCACTCCTTGTATTGAGTTCTACGTGCTTATGTCACTGCTTATCTCCTCCACTGGACCAAAAGCACTGGGAAGGTCAGGGTGAGGTCTGTTTTGTTCAAAATTAAAAGCCTTGCTCCTGGTACATAGCAACTGTTCAACAAATATTTTTTAAATAAGTGAATCACTGGAGTGGGGCTTGAAAAATTCTGGATAATTATAATTTTATAAAATGTCCTTCTAACGCAATCTGCTCTCCAGCCTCTGCCATTTAAGATGAAGGGACTGCATTAGGACTTACTTAAGTGCCTATCTACTTAGGGTCACAGCACACTGATTTGCTGTGTAGGCATTTTGGACTATGATTTGTTGTATGACTTTGCCTATGAATATTCTGCCAAGTACAAATACTTTAATATGATTGACCATTCAGTTGATAAAGTTGTAAATAGATAATTATTGCTTTTCAGAAGAAGAAGGTTGCTAAAAATGCATATATATTCAAAGCAATACCTGAGAAGCATAACATAAAAAGCATTTGCATTCCAATGAACACGGTTCGGTGAAAGCCGAGCTTTGCCTCACAGAGGATAGGCAAACTGCATCTGGGAACCTTCTGGGAAAACTATAGAAATCCAATTAGGAACAGTCTTCAATGGACTCAGAATGTTTAGGTATGATAGAGAAACCAGTAATTCTTCTCATCAGTAAAAGTAATGAAGTGCCTTTTAAAAAGCCCTTGCATGTCTCCTGTATAATAAGTAGATATAAAATTGGGGTACTTATAAAAAGTATTTAATTGTCATAGGTAATTGGCAAGATACTTTTTTAAGAATTCAAATTTGGTAAAGAAATACATATAAACAACTTTTGAAGAACATCAAAAATTGAAGAGCATGTCAGACCATCTGGGACTGGATTCCCTTCAGCTCATCTGGGATGTGCTCTCTGCCCCTCCCTGAGCCAGCTGCTTGGTTTTTCCCTGTCCTCCTGTCCTTAAAATCACAAAAGGACATTAGACATCAACTGATGCCTTGTATTAATTTATATTTGGGGGATACTGGAAAAACTGACATTTCTTCTAAGTGTGCAGGATTCCCCTGAGTAGACAATATGAGAAAAAGTTATAAATACTTTTCAGGTCTCTTTCCAAGTATGAAATTGAGAAATATCCTGAAAAGTCAGAGTCAGAGTGAATTTAGCTAAGAAAATACAAATCCTATGATTTCTGCTACAATGGTATCTGAATCAAGATAATGACCATTAAATCTCAGACCTTTACAAAGGTCTTCAGTCAGGCACAACAAAAACAGTAATTTGTTAAATGAGGCTATGGGAAATACTACCCATCTCCTGAGGTCCCTCATTTATCACTTTGTCTTGAATCTCACTTCTCCAGTTTCCTTATAGTTTTCAATTACGAATGCTAGAATCACTGCTGTCATTTAAAAAAATAGAATGTCTTTATTTCTTTATACCATTTGCATTTTAATTTCCTGTCCCTTTCAGAGACATTTCTTTTGCTAAGTAATGGCTAGCAGCCAATCTCAATCTGGAGAGGAAATGATCAAAATCTTAATTCTCCTGGAGGGGGAGCTACTATATTTGCCTTTTGTTTCGGGATTTGATCATCAGACTGTATGTTTCTGCCACATTAACCTCATTTTAGCAGTAGTTTTCAATGAGTGAGAGGAAAAAGTACAAGAGATGCTTTTGATCCAATGGTTAATTTGTTTGACACATTTGCTTCCACACGATGGATGATGGTAGTTTATGTTACTGTTTAAATCAGAGTTCAACACATGTTTTATAGTATCCAATTAATAATATTCATTGTACATCTTAAAGTTGGATATTAGCAAAAGTGATAGAAATACATGAACACAGAGCAGCATAATCATCTTCACAAATGTTGATCCTCTGTTAATGTTGAGTTTTTGTTCTTCTTATTCCCTTTAGTCATCTATATAGTCAAATTATCTGGTCAAATTTTATTTTCAAAAATTATGATTTTTCTTAGATTCCAATAGTAATATAAAAGCAAACAAACAGTACTTAGTTACTTTTTACTTGTTAGTTGAAAATTGTAAGGTATAAAAGTAAACGTTTTTACTTTTGTAAAGTAAGATTGTGTGAGACAGAATGTACATCTTAAACTCTCTTAAAGAAAGTAAATTTATT
Organism: Piliocolobus tephrosceles; assembly: GCF_002776525.5. Lineage (NCBI taxonomy): Eukaryota > Metazoa > Chordata > Mammalia > Primates > Cercopithecidae > Piliocolobus > Piliocolobus tephrosceles. Next base: position 76,272,662 of record NC_045438.1, on the reverse strand, counting down.
AACTTAAGAGTTCAGAGGTTAGTGGACTCTGGATAGAGTCTGATCAAGTCACTCCATTTTTTATAATTCTATTGGCTCTTTTTTATTCCATGAAAAGCTTCATTCTGTGGCTTAACTTTTTTTGTGCCTGCAAAGAATGATTGCATTTGTAAGTATCACATCTTCCTATAATACTGTCCAATTATAAAGAGAATGTCTTAGATTAAGTAAAAAGATAACCACCTTTTTCCCAATAGTCAAAAATTTTTAGCTTCATCTTGTTTGAACCAAAGTATTTCATGTGAACACTTCTGAATCAATCAATGTAAGGGACAACTCCTGGATATGCAGACTGGAAGACAGGCATAGGCAGTGGATTAGGTCTCATGCACTGGAGTCAGTCCTTCAAAGTGCTTGCTGCTGTGCAATAGGAGAGAGGCACAGCACATGCTGAGGAGGCAATGACAGTCCCTGCAGATACCCAAACTTTCTTAACATTTCAATTGGCTCTTAAATCACAAAAGCATTCTCTCTAGCATACAGAAAAATGACCCCCAATCATCAGAGCAAAGATTCTCCCAATTCTACAGCAGTCAAGGTTTACTTCCCTATAATGTCTACCTTCTTTTGAATGCTCTCAGCAAGCTTTTTAGCAATTTTAAAATCTGATTCTTTGAAATCCAGAAAGTTACTAATTGGGAGTTAGAAGGGGGAAAAAAAAAGACTCAGTGTCAAAAGGTTTATTGTAAAGGTCTTTCTTGTCTTTTTGGGAGGGGAGAGAGTGTTATGGTCTGAAATGTGTTCTCAAATTCATGTCGAAGTCCCAATCTCCAGTATGTTTTTGGAGATAAAGTATTTAAAAGTGTTTAGGCCCTAATCTAAAATGGCTATAAGAAAAGCAAGTTGGCCAAGCGCGGTGGCTCAAGCCTGTAATCCCAGCACTTTGGGAGGCCGAGAGGGGCGGATCACGAGGTCAGGAGATCGAGACCATCCTGGCTAACATGGTGAAACCCCGTCTCTACTAAAAAATACAAAAAAATAACTAGTCAGGTGAGATGGCGGGCACCTGTAGTCCCAGCTACTCGGGAGGCTGAGGCAGGAGAACGGTGGGAACCCGGGAGGCGGAGCTTGCAATGAGCTGAGATCCAGCCACTGCACTCCAGCCTGGGTGACGGAGCGAGACTCCGTCTCAAAAAAAAAAAAAAAAAAAAAAGAAGTCTTTGCTATTGTGAATAGTGCCATAATAAACATACGTGTACATGTGTCTTTACAGCAGCATGATTTATAATCCTTTGGGTATATACCAAGTAATGGGATGGCTGGGTCAAATGGTATTTCTAGTTCTAGATCTCCAGCTCTTGCTTTTCTTATAGGGACATCTTGCCTTTCTTTCTAGTTCTTTCATTCATGTAAGGTCTGCCTGTGGTGTTTCAAAGCACCCTTCATGCTTTACACTGTTTAATTATACTTATGTTCTATGGCACATGTGCACAATGTGCAGGTTTGTTACATGTGAATACACGTGCCATGTTGGTGTGTTGCACGATTAACTCATCATTTACATAGGTATGTCTCCTAATGCTATCCCTCCCCACTCCCCCCACCCCACAACAGGCCCCAGTGTGTGATGTTTCCCTTTCTGTGTCCAAGTGTTCTCATTGTTTGATTCCCACCTATGAGTGAGAACATGCAGTGTTTTGTTTTCTGTTCTTGCAATAGTTTGCTGAGAATGACAGTTTGCAGCTGCATCCATGTCCCCACAAAGGACATGAACTCATCCTTTTTTATGGCTGCATAGTATTCCATGGTGTATATGTGCCACATTTTCTTAATCCAGTCTATCACTGATGGACATTTGGGTTGGTTCCAAGTCCTTGAGGAATCGCCACACTGTTTTCCACAATGGTCGAACTAGTTTACAGTCCCACTAACAGTGTAAAAGTGTTCCTATTTCTCCACATCCTCTCCAGCACCTGTTGTTTCCTGACTCTTTAATGATTGCCATTCTAACAGGTGTGAGATGGTATCTCATTGTGGTTTTGATCTGCATTTCTCTGATGGCTAGTGATGATGAGCACTTTTTCATGTGTCTGTTGGCTGCATAAATGTTTTTCTATAATATATATGATATGTGTGTGTATGTGTGTGTGTATTTCCTGAGACTAAGATATTTTATTAAGACAAGTTATTCTTCAGGAGCATTTTATGAAATATCATATATTAATCTATTTGAATTTATGATTTGATAAAGGGAGTTATTAACTTCTTTCAGATGGAAACCATTTTGCAACAGGGCAAAACAGATTGGTCCCTAATTTCTTTTTTTTTCTTTTTTATTATACTTTAAGTTCTAGGGGACATGTGCGCAACGTGCAGGTTTGTTACATATGCATACATGTGCCATGTTGGTGTGCTGCACCCATTAACTTGTCATTTACATTAGGTATATCTCCTAATTTCTTAATCACTCCTTCAATAATTCTAGGGACAGACACTCATTAATCAGCTTTCAAATAAGAAACTTGCTCTGTTCTTTTAATGATCAAGTATTCTGGGGAGACTTAAAGAAAATGAATCTTTGAGAGTGTGTCCCTTTATTTATCTACAAAAAAGACACAAATGTAAAGTTCAGGTAAATTACATTGTAAACATTATCGTAACCACTAATCATATTTTCTTCAGAGCATCATATTTCAAAAGTGCTAATTAAAAGTCATCATTGTTGAGGCCTTATCTGATTTTCTTTTCTAATAATGCTTGTTCTATTAGTGATACTTAAAGACTGGATAATATAATTGATATTTACAAGTAAAATTATAGAGTTAGAGAAAAAAAGAAAAATAAAGAGCTAGAGAAATCATATTTTCACAAATGTATTCCTTTCATTTGCATTGTATCATTAAGCAAAACTGAGCCTGTCTCTAAAGAAAAGACAGGAGTAGGTTCAAGGACAAGTGATTTTTGAATCAACAGAGAAAGAAATGCAAGGCAATGTTGTTCTATATTCATATGATATTGATTCAAATTATAATTGCAGGACTGAGTAGTTCCTACTGAGGAGTGGTTTCATTCCTCTTTTGTAAAACATTTATATAAATAGATCAAACACAATTTTGAAATCATTAACTGAATTAGTTTTATAGTCTTCACTGGCATTTCTGAGTTTTAAATGTTTAAATTTTCCTACATTGTTTTTGCTTAATTGAGAGAACCATTAAAACCGTGGTTGCCTTTAAATGTCATTATTTGTCTAGAATAAATTCTTTTTTTTTAATTATACTTTATGTTCTTATGTTTCTGCTGGAGCCAGGATCCAAGTTCCATTCATTTTTCTCCCATTTTAGTCCTTAGTATGGTATTTAGTAACTGTTAAACATGATTGAATGAATCAATGTCATTTACCTGAATACTGACCTTTACCTTTACATTGATCAACATCAATCCCATCAACAACAGGAATGCAGCAGACAATCTACAAGCAAGTGCTTAAAAATAATTTAACAAATGATGTTAAAGTTCTGAGGATTCAAGCCTAAGAGGCTGATTCAGGAAAAAGAAACGAGAGTTTGAATTTTAGTCATTGATGGTATAGAAGAAAGTCATAGGCAATTTGGGTGATGAAGCAACAAATCTAATGTTATGGAAGTGGAAAAGGTGGTTGGAGATTCTGATTTATATTTTTTAAAGCAAGGTGATGGTTTAATGGTCTTTAATTCATCTTCATATCATAATGGACAGATGGTGGAGAAGGATTTTCCCCACTGTGTAGGTGTATGATATTAAAGCAATAAACACTATACAAAGTAAGTTAAATGTTTTCTTTTGAGAAGTGTTTACATTGTAAACATTACAGTAACCACTAATCATATTTTCTTCAGAACATCATGTTGCAAAAGTGCTAATTAAAAGTCATCATTGTTGAGGCCTTATCTAGTTATCTTTTCTAATAATGCTTATTCTATTAGTGATTCTTTTTTTATTTTTTTTGAGACAGTCTCTCTCTGTCGCCCAGGCTAGAGTGCAGTGGCGTGATCCTGGCTCACTGCAAGCTCCACGCCGTTCTCCTGCTTCAGTCTCCAGAGTAGCTGGGACTACAGGCACCCGCCACGCCCGGCTAATTTTTTTTTTTTTTTTTTTTTTTTTTTTTT
>NC_045438.1:76265428-76268435 GCF_002776525.5 Piliocolobus tephrosceles | reverse complement strand
TTTTTAGTAGAGACGGGATTTCACCGTGTTAGCCAGGATGGTCTCGATCTCCTGACCTCGTGATCTGCCCATCTCGGCCTCCCAAAGGGCTGGGATTACAGGCTTGAGCCACCGTGCCCGGTCTCTATTAGTGATTCTTAAAGATTAGATAACATAATTGATGTTTACAAGTAAAACTTTAGAGTTAGAGAAAATAAATAGCTAGAAAAATCATATTTTTACAAATGTATTCCTTTCATTTGCATCGTATCATTAAGCAAAAATGAGCCTGTCTCTAAAGAAAAGACAGGAGTAGGTTTGAAGACAAGTGATTTCTGAATCAACAGAGAAAAAAATGTTGATCCCATCAACCACAGGGATGCAGGGATTGATGTTGAGCCCTCTGAATGATGATATACTACTAAGTTGAGCCAAAGAAAAAAAAATTAAAAGCATCTTTTCTCTATAACTTCCTTCCAAAAATCAAAGAATGAAATAAGACATGAGAAATTAGAACATAAATTATTAAGATGGGTTCTACAAGACCAAATGTGTTGGTAGACCTATATGTCTGTAAAATGATTTAAAAATGTGTAATTTGTAGAAATATCTCCCAAAATAAGCTTTGGGAACCAGGCTAATTACACTGATTAAATCTCTTTGACTTGTTTTCTTTCACTCATGTAAGGTCTGCCTGTGGTGTTTCAAAGCACCCTTCATGCTTTACACTGTTTCTGCTGGAGCCAGGATCCAAGTTCCATTCATTTTTCTCCCATTTTAGTCCTTAGTATGGTATTTCTTCTAGGGTTTTTATGGTTTTACGTCTAACATTTAAGTCTCTAATCCATCTTGAATTGATTTTGTAGAAGGTGTAAGGAAGGGATCCAGTTTCAGCTTTCTACTTATGGCCAGCCAGTTTTCCCAGGACCATTTATTAAATAGGGGATCCTTTCCCCATTTCTTGTTTTTGTCAGGTTTGTCAAAGATCAGATGGTTGTAGATGTGTGGTATTATTTCTGAGGGCTCTGTTCTGTTCCATTGGTCTATATCTCTGTTTGGTACCTGAATACTGTCAGTGCCATGCTGTTTTGGTTGCTGTAACCTTGTGGTATAGTTTGAAGTTAGGTAGCGTGATGCTTCCAGCTTTGTTCTTTTTCTAGTATGGTATTTAGTAACTGTTAAACATGATTGAATGAATCAAGCATTATAATTTTATATATGAGTCTTATATCAACAGGATTCTAAACACATTGATTATTTTAGCAGTAAATGTAATAAATTGTCTTGATAAACTGCATCGCTGATCCATGCTTTATTAGTGATAAAGTTAACCATGTCAACTTTTAGTTATGGCCACAGCTACTTTCTGCTATCCTACTTTATTTTCATTGGTTCTACCTCGAATATAATTTTTCATTAGCTTAAATTTATATTATCAAAGAAACAAGAAATTAATTAGGCTGACAGATAAAATCAGAGGATAGAAGAATTATCAGGACACTTGTTAGTTACATTAAGATAAAAGGTTTTAGACTTTTGCCCATACAGATATTTTGATTGAGCTTTTAAAAACACTGCCATTCCCTGTGTTTCCAACTTAAAGATAGCTCAAAGCTTAAAACACTAATTTAGTTTTTGGCACACTGAATAAAAACTGGGAATTCTGAAATCTGTGTCCATGATGGAATTGTGGCTCTGTTGAAGAGTCGGGGGAAAGAGTGGGGAGGAAACTGTGAGTCCAGTTCTCGATTGCCCAGTCCTTTCAGCACCTCATAATTTGTGCTGATGAAAAAATACCACAGTTATGCTGCCTGAGTTTGCAGAATAAATAGCTTTGATTTCCATTACTAACAGTGTTTCTATTTGAATAACAAAGACTTGCTTTACCTGATTTGTAGAATAGTCACTCTGGTCAATCCGGAGTGAAACAATTGGTAAGTGTAGTTGAAATAATATGTATGAACGCTTTTTAAAAAGTAAGTGCTATAAAAACTCAAGGCATTATTTATTAAATTGTTATATACAATGATAAAAAATTTATCCAACTTGATGATTCACTAAATTGTTCCAAATAAGTCAAAAAACATGGAAAAGAGAGGCTAATAATAGATATTGATGACTTTCACAAATTCATTATCATAGATAACTAGCTCTTATCTATGGAAATAGACTTTGGTGATAACATGGAAAAATGAAAATGCAGACCTATGTATAAATTCATATTGATTAATATATAAACTTTTTACAAAACAAAATTATCACATTTGGATTTTTCTTTACTATTGTTTATTATGTACTTAAAGTAGTAGAAATAATAATAATGAGAAGGTGCTAATGATTGAGAGAGAGTGTATGGCTGACAGAGAAAAATAATGAAAGACAATATTCTGTTTTTAAACTATGATTATGAAAAGGTGAATTGTAATTACTAGATAACCTCCATCTACTTCTATAGGGTAAATTAAGAGGGGTTATATTCCTCAGTAGAGGAAAATCTGGATTCATTTTGTAATACCAGAGTAGAAACAGTAATTGGCACAAGACCAAACTCAAGGGAAAGACTTTATAGCTAGAAATTTGCTATCATCTGAATGTTATATCCGCCCCAAATTTTTTTGTCAAAACTTAATCCCAAATGTGATGATATTAAGAGATGGGGTCTTTAGTGGGTGATTAGATCATAAGTACAGAGCTCTCCTGGATGGGATAAGTGCCTTTATAAAAGAGGCTCAAGGAATATCATTGGCCCCTCCAACCATGAGTGGACACAGCTAGAAGATGTCCTCTGTGAGGATCAGGCATTCCCCAGACACCAAATCTGCCAACACCTTAATCTTGGACTTCCCAGCCTTCAGAGCTGTGAGGAATAAATATTTGTTTTTCATAAGCCACACAGTTTGTTATATGTTGTTGTAACAGCCTGAATGGACTAAGACGGAAATATAGATACAGATAAATATAGATATAGCTAGAGACAGATAGATAGATAGATAGATAGATAGATAGATAGATAGATAGATAGATAGAT
>NC_045438.1:76135266-76265418 GCF_002776525.5 Piliocolobus tephrosceles | reverse complement strand
GATAGATAGATAGATAGATAGATAGATAGATAGATAGATAGATAGATGATAGATAGATAACCAGGTTGATTTTGACATCTTTTGAAGAATATAAATAGTTTCAGTGTTAGAGGTGACTGCCTGAATGTGGATGTGAATATCTACAGACCACACAAATACTTAAGGGATCTAAAATACAGTTTCACATCTTTATTCTCTGAATTTACATTTTCTGTTCAATAAAAGCTGTATTATACATTATGTAGATATTTAATTCAGTACCTAAAACTTCTGCATTATTAATATGTGAGCACCAGATATCCAAAAAAATACACCCACTTCATTTTGCCTTTTACCATGGGATGTGAAGAAGTGATAATCACCATTCCAATAATTTGTACTAGTGGATTTTGACTTCTTTCCTCTGTAAACTGAAAATAAAATTCTGAGCCCCACTATAACCATCTGAATGGACTCCCTCCTCTCAGCCAGCGTATTCCAAAATTAACCTGAAAAGTTGGCTCAGGCCATGGCGGGATGGTAGAGGGTGGGATATGCCTCATTATGTTCTCCTCTGTTTTGGAATTCAAGAAAACTGACCAGCATTTAACATAAACGTAGACCATAAGTATGATAAGAAACATTTGCAAGCTAGTATCGCTGAATCCTGCTACCTGGAGGTTTCATCTGCATGATAAAACTTTGGTCTCCACAACCTCTTATTATAACTCAGACATTCCTTTCTACTGATAATAACTCTTTCAACCAATTGCCAGTCAGAAAATTTTAATATCTACCTATGACCTGGAAGCCCCCCTGCCTCGAGTTGTCCCCTTTCAAGACCTGAACCAATGTACAGATTAAATGTATTTGATTGATGTCTCATGTCTCCCTAAAATGGCACCATTAGCCACACATAGCTATTTATGGTGCTATTCAGGTCAACTACAATTTTACTGATCTTCTTCCAAGCTGTGCCCCAACCACATTGGGCACATATTTGCGGGAACTCCCAAGGCTGTGTCACGGGTACATCCTTAACTTTGACAAAGTAAACTTTCTAAATTGGTTGAGATCTGTCTCAGATACTTTTGGGTTCACACCTCCAAACACTGCACCAAACACAGTTTGCTCTTAAGCCCATCAGACGAGTTTTTAATTTCAGGCAATGTATTCTCACTTCTAGAATATTCATTTGGTTCCTTTTTCACACATTCCAATTTTTGAAATTCTGCATTTTTTCTTGCAATTGTCCACTGTCTTAATCATAAAAAGGCCAATTTTCTTGACATCCTAAGAGATCAAAAGATTCTCCAGACTTTTCTTAATACTTGACTTTAGGCAGAATCCTAGGTACAAACAATATTTCAAGATTATACCTTTAATGCCCTAAATTTTTGTATGTTATCTGCATAATGAGTTGCATTTCTTATTAAATCTCTTTGTAATAGCACTACATATTCTCTGAAACATCCAGATCCACAGCCCAGACAATGATGAGATACAGCAAGATAGTGAAATATCACAAAGTACTAGCATTACTTCCTTGGGGCAAGTTCATCATGTATGCAGCAAAAGAGTGGCCTTGCTAAAGTAGAATAAGAGCATTCTACTTACAGATTCTTTTACTGGGGGACAGAAATACTGGCAATATCAGTTAGAAAGCAGTGTCCTTATCTTTCAAATTATTTGCTTGTATCTACCATACTTCAGATAAAATATGCAAAACATCCAGCATAATAAAATGTTTCTAGTCAAATGTTTTCTTTGATGACAAACAGTATTAGCATGCTAAAAGTCAACTAATCCTTCTACTTAAACTAACAATTGATTCACAGATCTTTGCTAAGGTAGAATGTTTACAGATTTTTTTCTAGACTAGTAAGAGTCTTTGGCATTATACTGCTATTCAGGGATGTTGTGTTCAGAAACAAGTTGTGTGTAATAATCCTTAATATAATTCTGTAGTATCATCATTTGGTAATGGTGTCTTAGCAGGTACATTCAACACATTATGGAAAGTCTCAATGTCAAATACAAAAGCCATCAAGACCCACTGAAATAGGCTCATGGTTTAGTCAAAGTTATTTGTTTATTAAAATTTTTGGTAAAATTTGTGACAGTATGTCAAAGATGAGGGTGCTTTTTGGTCTGTTCACCGGGGGAAAAAGTCAGCACCTCTGGATTGCTGGGGAGTCCACTGGGTTTTGCTACGTGGACACTGAGGCAAGTCAAGTTATAGAATGTAGTTTGCTTATTTCACCAAATATTTTCAGGGGCCTTTGGGTATGGCAGAATGTTGGGTCTAAGATTCATTCCTCTGAAAATGTTTGCTGGGGTTGACCAGACAATTTGCTCTACTGCAAAACTTTTCAAGTTTTCTCATGTCTGCTTCCACCTCTTTTCTTCACTGTGTCTGCTTCCCATTCTTTCCTGTAGTTGTGCCTGTTACCTGTTAGGAAAAGCTAAATGCCACAATTTCTTTACATTTTTCCTACTGTTTATCTCTTATGATCCCTACTCCTTATCTCTTATCGTTCTTCTCACTGAAGGGCTTGGCATTTTAGTAAGAACCAGTCACCTTTTTAGGGGAAAATTGCCCACTGATGTCACATGTATATTATTTGGGCCATCCATTATTTTACATTTCTAGATTATATGAATAATCTCTTATAGACTGATGGCTATTTTTTCACTGCCTTAAAGCCTATATCTCTTCTCTGATTCTGGTGCTTTTCTGGATATGTGAAATTATCCATAAGACACACTCCATATATTTGAGGCACTACCACACATAAAATTTATGGTTTGAACAAGAAGAGTGCATATAAAATCTGTTCATAATCTGCTGTAGACACAGTCATAGGTGGTGTTTGGTGGCAAGTGTGTTTAGGAGCTTGGAGAATGACTGTCCTGAGAATTAAAAATGTGTTGCTTCTCTTTCAGCTTCTGGGGGATGCCAGTTACCACCATGCTGTTTTTATTTCCTGTCTCCAGATATGATCCAAGGATATTTAGCAGTAGCCAGTGCTAATAATCAGAGTCAAAAGATAGTAGTAGTAGACATTTCAGTCTAATTTTGGAGAATGTTTTTGTTTTTCCTGATGATCTAGTACAATGTTTTTGAAACTTTAATATGCATACAAATTAACTGGGCGTTTTGCTAAAGATGAAAATTCTGATTCAGTAGGTCTGGGGTGTGACCTGAGATTCTGGATTTCTAACACACTCCAAAGAAAAACAATGCTGCCGTTCCAAAGACCATACATTGAATTGCAAGAAAGTAGGGTCAATACAGGCGCCATTAGCCACACACAGCTATTTATGGTGCTATTCAGGTCAACTATATTTTTACTGATTTTCTGCCTGCTTGATCTATCAATTATTGAAACAAGAGTGTTGAAGTCTCCAACTACAAACATGGATTTGTCTAGTTCTCTCTGCAGTTCTATCAGTTACTATCTCATGTATTTTGATACTCATTTATTAGTAGGCACACAGACATTAAGGATTGTTATTTAGCTTCTTGGACAGTTGAACATTTATCATTATATAATGTTTATGCTTTTCCCTGATATTTTTTCTTTTTCTGAAGTACGCTGTTTCTGAAATTAAGATAGCTATTCCAGCCTTCTTTTAATTACAGTTAGCATGGTATGTATTTGTGCATCCCTTTACTTTTAAACTAGCTGAGTCCTTATATTCAAAGTAGGAATTTTGTAGGCAGTTTTTACTCACTCTGCCTTCTTTCAAGACTTTTTGTTCTGTCTTTGACTTTCTGTAGTTCGAATACATAAACTGCCTAGATATAAAATTGCTGGCATTTTATCTTATTTGTTGTGCTCTGATCTTCCTGAATCTGTGGTTTGATTTCTGTTATTAATTTCAAAAATATCTTAATCATTATTACTTCAAAAGTTTCTTCCAGGCGGGGCGCGGTGGCTCAAGCCTGTAATCCCAGCACTTTGGGAGGCCGAGACGGGCGGATCATGAGGTCAGGAGATCGAGACCATCCTGGCTAACATGGTGAAACCCCGTCTCTACTAAAAATACAAAAAACTAGCCGGGCGAGGTGGCGGGCGCCTGTAGTCCCAGCTACTCCGGAGACTGAGGCAGGAGAATGGCGTGAACCCGGGAGGCGGAGCTTGCAGTGAGCTGAGATCCGGCCACTGCACTCCAGCCCAGGAGACACAGCAAGACTCCGTCTCAAAAAAAAAAAAAAAAAAAAAAAATTTCTTCCTCTTTGTTTTCTCTTACTTCCTCTGATATTCCAAGTATGCATATGTCATTCTGTGTGAGATTGTTCTGTAGTTCTTGGATATTCTGTTCGGTTTCTTTCTCATTCTTTTTTTCTGTTTGCATTTCAGTTTGGGAAATTTCTAATGACATATCTTCAAACTCATTGATTCTTTCCTTATCTGTGTCCAGTCTACTGATGAACCCATCAAAGGCATTTTTTCATTTCTGTTACAGTGGTTTTGATCTTTACCATTTCCTCTTTATTCCTTCTTAGCACTTTCATTTTTCTGCTTACATTTCTCATCTTTTCTTGCATGTTTTCCAGAGAGCCCTTAACATATTCATCATTGCTATTTTAAATTCTGCCTGTTAATTCCAAAATCTGTGTCATATCTGAGTCTAGTTCTGATATGTGCCTTTTCTCTTCAAAACATGTTATTTTGTTGTTGTCTTTTAGCATTCCTCTGACTTTTATTGATATTTTTCTTGACATGTAATAATTGTACATATTTATGGAATACAGCATAATATTTCAGTATGTATGTCATGTGTCAAATCAGGGTAATTAGCGTATCTATCACTTCAAATGCAGACTTATAATTTCCTTGTGTTGGAAACATTCGAAATCCTCTCTTCTAGCTATTGGAAAATATACTATATTATTGTGACCCATAGTTAACCTACAGGCTATGAATGTCAGAACTTACACTTCCCCATCTAACTGTAATCTTACCCCTTCCAGTCTCTAGTAACTACTATTCTACTCCCTTGTAATTTTTTGTTGAAAGCCAGAAGTAGTGTATCAGTTGATGTGAACTCAAGAAAATAGGCCCTAAAAATAATCTAACTCCTGGCCAGACTAATATAAAACCACACATTTATGTTTAATGATTGTTATAGTATTATGTGTCAGAGACCAACCTGAACCCGTGTCCTCATTTTGTCTCCACTGTTCTTTTTGTGCTTACTTAACAATTCTTCCTTAAATAGAGCCTACATCTGGCACTCTTGCCATTGTAATTCCCTGCTATTATTACTGGAGCCCTTTTGTACTGATATTAAGGTATAGGTGGTAGAGAGGCGTTCTTTAATCTTACGATGAGGTCATTCAGGAAGGCTACAGGATGATAGGGAATGCCTTTCCTCTAGGTCAGATAAGGCTCAGGTAACGTCTTTTCCCTTGGAGAGGAGACCTTTGTCATGGAGATTGCTCCAGGTGTATTTCAAAAAGGTTATTTTCCTCTCCCCTTCTCAGAGTCTGGAGAAGGTTTTGGCTCTTCCTTGTGAGATTCTTTTGGAAATTCCAAGAAAATGTGAAAGGTCCTCCAAGACTGCATCCTTTACAAGTTTCTCACTCATGCTAGTTCACAATCAGCTTCAACAATTCATGAAAGTTACTAATTTAAATATTCCTACCAGTTTATGGCTCAAAGAAAAGTGATTAATTACAAGTCGTTCTTCTGTTTCCTTGTTTCAAAGGTAGCAGTAACTACTTCCAAGCTCTTTTTTTGTTTGTTTTTTGTTTTTTTTTTCTGGAGAAAGGGGATCTTGCTATGTTTACCAGTGTTAAAGCAAACTAAATATGGCCTGAGAAGGACTTCATACTTCTATATTTGAGTTCTTGTGGATGAACTGTAACCTAGCTTAATAGGCAGACAAGATTGAAAACCTAACTTAAGAGTATGTGCCCGTAACGATAGCTGAACTGAGCCTTGGCCAATCCCAGTGGCTATACTTCAACCACTCACAGATTGCTAAGTGTTCAAATTGTGTTCAAATAAGGCAAACGCCAACCTGTCACCAATCCAGCTGTTTCTATACCTTACTGCCGATTTCTGTATATCACTTCCTTTTTTTGTCTATAAATTAGTTCTGACCACGAAGCATCCCTGGAGTCTCACTGAATCTGCTGTGATTCTGGGGATTGCCTGATTCATGGATCATTCATTGCTCAATTAACCTCCTTTAAGTTTAATTTGGCTGAAGTTTCTCTTTTAACACCAGACCTCAAGTATTCCTCCCTTTTCAGCCTCTTGAGTAGCTAGGATGACAGGCACAAACCACTGAGCCCAGCTAAGCACTTTACATATTGTAGCTAAAACCAGAATTTCCATATGTAGCTATTTAAATTTAAATTGTAAACCAAAAAGTACCTGAGACAAGTCTCAGGAGTTTATTTTGCCAAGGTTAATGACATGCCTGTGACACAATCTCAGGGGATCCTGACAATATATGTCCAAGGTGGTCAGGCTACAGTTTGACTTTATACATTTTAGGGAGACATATGACATCAATCAACACACATGAAATGTGCATGGGTTCAGGATGCAGAACTGCAGTGCAACTCTACACTGGGGGTGGGGGTTGACTCTGCAGGTCTTAGGTGTATTCAAAGATTTTCTGATTGGCAATAGGATGAAAGAGTTTCTCTAAAGACCTGGAATCAATAGAAGGGAGTTTCTGGGTTAAGATAAACAGTTTTGGAAATCAAGGTTCTTATTATTCCAGGTAGCAGGCTTCAGAGAGAATAGACTGTAAACGTTTCTTATCAGACCTGAAGAGTCTGCTCTGTCAGTCTTAAGATCTCCATTTTAATGTTAATGTTGGTCAGCTATGCCCAAATTCCAAAGAAAGGAAGGTAAAACGAGAGGCATGTCTGACCACCCATTCCCATCACGGCCTGAACTAGTGTTTCGGGGTTTTTGTAGAATGCCCTTGGCCAAGAGGAGGGGTCCATTCAGTTGGTTGGGGGCGCTTAGAATTTTATTTTTGGTTTACAAAACTACATAAAGTTAAGTAAAATTTAAAAGTTTGTTTCTTGGTCACACTAGCCATATTTCAGATGTTCAATAACCATGTATGGCTAGTGGTTTCTGTATGAGACAGCACCCATGTAGAACATTTACATCATCACAGGAATTTCTATTAGTCAGAGACGGGCTAGAGGAATTCTCTAAAGAAATCTCATGGGGCAATTAGAATCACAAGACAAAATGGGTCAGTATAAAGTAAAATCATTTAGGGTGATGTAAATCTTTGTCTCAGATTCACTAAATGATGAGAGAGAAAATTCACAGGAGAGGACAACTAAAGAGTTGACTCAGGGACCGGGCATGGTGGTTCACACCTGTAATCCCAGCACTTTGGGAGGCCGAGGCCAGTGGATCACCTGAGGTCGGGAGTTCGAGACCAGCCTGACCAACATGGAGAAACCCCATCTCTACCAAAAATACAAAATTAGCCGGGCGTGGTGGTGGGCACCTGTAATCCTAGCTACTCGGGAGGCTGAGGCAGGGGAACTGCTTGAACCAGGGAAGTGGAAATTGCACTGAGCCAAAATCCCACCACTGAGCCAAGATCCCACCACTGCACTCCAGCCTGGGTGACAGAGCAAGACTCCATCTCATTGTCTTACTAGTATAATACAGCAGTTAAAAAAAAAAAAAGAAAGAGTTGACTCACAGTAGTCTGCAGTGATAAAGATAAAAAGCAATCTCTACTTTATTATAGCAATTAACCTAAGGCAAAGAAAAAAAAAAAAAAAAAAGACCCAACCCAATGCAAAGACCTTTATATTTTCATAATATAGCTAAAGCCAAACTTGGATTTTCTGCAACTGACTGTCACTTGTGGATTTAAAACTGAGTCTTGCTCTGTCATCTGTCACCCAGGCTGGAGTGTAGTGGCGTGATCTCGGCTCACTTCAACCTCCACCTCCCAGGCTCAAGCGATTCTTATGCCTCAGCCTCCTGAGTAGCTGGGATTACAGTTGCATACCACCATGCCTGGTTATTTTTTGTATTTTTAGTCCAGACAGGTTTTGCAATATTGCCCAGGCTGGTCTTGAACTCTTGACCTCAAGTGATCCACCAGCCTCAACCTCCTAGAGTGCTGGGATTACAGGTGTGAGGCACCACACCTGGCCTTGTTTTTATATTATTATGTACATTTTTCCTGTCAGACAAAAGTCTGAGAATTAGCTATTAAATTCTAGCTTCAGCTTGTGGTTTTGAGTGTGTAATAAAATTCCCCAAGAACATATGGTGATTCAGCCCCAGGAATTATTCAGAAGTTAATTGCAAAAGGATATAATCCAGAATAAAAGTAAAAAATTTTTAAACGAAAGAGAGAGAGTGCATGCACACAATTCACTTGCTTCAGAAACAATAAAAAAAAAAAAAGAAAATGAGATCTTCTGTACTTTTAACATTAAAGAATGTCATGTAAGTGACAGGCTTAATGACTGAAACCTTTGAGGTAATTATACTGCCAGGACCGTTAAATATGATAATGTAATGTTAGACCGGAGAAGCATAGTAATGTTGGCGTAGTCTGTGCATTGTTGGTTGTTCAAACATTGTCTTACTAGTATAATACAGCAGTTAAAAATATCTTTTTATATTTTTTTGTTAATAATGTTATATATAACTGTATTTAAAATGCCAATATGCTGCTCTGAGTTCCTCACAGGAGCCGCAAATTTTTATTGTGAACAATCTGTTTTTTAAATTGAAGGTTAAAATTAGAAGTTTATCATTTTGCCTTTGATCTTTTACTTTTATCAGAAAGTAAGAGCCATTAATTCTGGAATGCCATTGGTTGAAGAAAATAAAATATTTCCTATACTATTTTTTTAAATGTGATATTTGGACAAAATGTGATACTTATTAGTAAGAGGCTGATAAATGTATGTTGCACTCCATAGTTGTCCCTCAGTATCCCTTGGGGCTTGGTTTCAGGATCTCCCACTGATACCAAAATCTATGCATGCTCAAGTGTCTGATATAAAATGGTGTACTTTTTTGTCATTGCATACATTGTACTATTTGTATATAACCCCTGCACATCCTCCTATACACTTTAAATCATCTTTAGATTACTTATAATACCCAACACCATGTAAATGCTAAGTGAATAGTTGTCATACTGTATCATTTAGGGAATAATGATAAGGAAAAAAACGTCTGTAGATTTTCAGTACAGACACATTTAAAAAAAAATATTTTCAATCCACAGTCAGTTGAATCCATGGATGCAGAACCCATGGATACGGAGGGTTGACTGTACATTAACTTTGTAACTTCTTACTCACTGATTAAATGCTTTCATTACTGAGATTTCCTAAAATAAATTCGTGAAAATGTAAAATGGTTATTTTAAGTTTGAGAGAAGCAATGTAATTAAGAATAATTTAAAGACTATTTCTGGGACTGGAAGTTATTGGATGTGAACCTTAATTCCTAATAAGCAACTATGTATCTCGAATCTTGAAAATTGAAAGTAATAATAAAGATCTTGAAAATGTCTAAATCAAATGCCTGGGCCAACTTGATGGCAAATATGTGTAGACATCAATAGAGCCAGCAATGAGCAAAGATGCAAAGAAGGAAACAACTGTAATATAAGATCTTCTGCCTCCACTTGCAGCATCATGAGGTGGAGGGGTAATATGGAAATTGCAAATATAGCTAATGTTTATCAATCATTTACATGTACCAGGCACCAAACTAATTATTCATTCATTCCCTCAACAAGTATTTATGAAGCACTTAATAATAAAAGCCAGAAACTGTCTAGACATGTGGGACATTACAGATGAGCCAAGTAGACAAGATTTTCTGTCCTTTTGTAGCTTCTATTTTAGTAGAAGCCACATAAATAAGTAAATAATGATCTCAAAAGTACTACAGATAATAAAAAGAGTAGAATAAGGAATTTGGAGGGTGCCAAGTAGAGGAGAGTAGTTGCAACTTGAAATCTGTGGGCCTCATTGAGAAGGTAACATTTGAACAAAAGTGTAGGAGAGAAGAGTGCTCCAGGTAGAGACAATAGCTTGTACATGACCTAGGGTGGAGAGTGCTACTGTGCTCAAGATGCTACGTGGAAGCCATTGTGGCCATAAAGGAGTGACCAGAGAACTGGGGGAAAAGAGAGGGAAGAAGAAGAGGTCAGAGAAGTCATTAAAGGCAAAACTATAAATATAAGTTGAAGATAGAGCCAACTGAATTTCCTGCTAATTGGGTACACATGCAAGAGAAGGAATGGAGTCCACCATATATACCAAGATTATAGCTTGAGCAACTGAAAGGATGAAATTGCTATCAGGTAAGATAGAGAAAGAAACAAGTGGAGAAGACTGAGTAGAACATTGAATTTCAATTTTTCTTTTATCTGAAAACAAATTCGAGGTTTGATGAGCTTTATTTGATGATTTTTAATGAATTTGAGATGTCTGTGGGAAATTCAAATGGAAGGATCAAGTAGGCATCTTGATATATGAATCTAGAGTTCAGGAGTGATCTACTCTGGAAATACATTATTGGTAACTTTGCACATATATGTGGAACAAAATTGGGTATGTGAACCAGGTACTAAGCCCTGGGACACCTGAACCTTGACTGCTAAAGAAGAATGGGCATTACCAAGAATGGAGCAGAGAAAGAGTGACCAGAAAGGGAGAAAACTAAGAGAAGGTGGTATCTTGACCTAAGAGCAGAAAGTTTATGAAGGACAAGGGAAGAAAGCAATTACATCAAACACCATTCACAAGTAAAGGAAGAGTGAATAAGATGAAGACTGAGAATTGACCATTAAACTCGGGAAATAGAAGAGTTTCATGAAGTAGCAAGGGAAAGTGGCCAATTAGAATGTATGTAGTAGGAATAGAAGTAGAAAAAATGAAGAAAGTGAACATGTAGACCACTAGTTCAGAGAGTTTTGCTGCAAAGTGAAATACAGGAGTGAATCAGTAGATGGCAGGGACTTGGAGTCAAGAGAAGTTTGATGACTTCTTTTAAGATGAGAGACGTCTTTGTATTGTGATGGGAATAATCCCATAGAAAGTGAAAAAAAAAGATGATAGAACAGGGCTCAATTTTTTTTATTAATCACAAGGTGATGGGACTTACTGTACAAATCAAGAGATTGGTTCTCATAGGAATAAAGCTTATCCGGTCTGTGGCAACAGGCAGGAAAGCATGGCATATGGGTACAGATGCTACTAGGTCTGAACAGAAGGGAGTAGAAGCACATATGTGGAATAAAAGTGAGCTGACATTCTCTTCTTTACATATATCGTCAGCAGTCAACATGCCCAGCAACTGGGGAAACCTGAAGGAGGGAGCCGGGTGATGCCCTACAGGGTCCACCACAGTGACTTACCAAGAATCTGCTGATGGGCGATTTAATATTGCCTACATAAATTCTGATGAATATGAAGCAAATATGCTGATTTTAATTCTAACTTCAAAGTAAGCTGGGCTGATGATTTCAGTTGTATTTTACATTCATTTCCCAATTAAATACAGTAAAATCATGTCATTATCATGGAGGATAAGATTATTTGAGAGTTCAGTGAAATTGTGCAAATAAAGAACTCAGCATAGTTATGACACATAGTAAGTACTAAATGAATCTCAGGTATAAGTTAAATGAAACAATCATAATTCTTAGAAAGTAATAATTTATTTTTCATTATTGCTAGGTGTGGAGGGGGTGGCTTTGTTGCTGATAGTGTTTTGTTTTTGTATTGGGGGAGGTCTCGACTGAAGATTAGAATTAGATTTATCTTTCAGGAAAAAAGTTTTATTTATTGGAGATGTGCATAATCATTTTAAATGTAAGTCTTTCTCTCTTTAGGTTTTTTTAAATTGAAGAACTGTTCTAAAGTACTTCGGCATTATGATTAAGACTTTGTTTCTCTCATATTCAAATCTCTTTTAAATGCCGTGTGTTTACCAAATTTCTCTCTTTTGCTCCTTAAAATTGTTTATTATTTTGACTCATTTGGTGAAATTTGAAGAAACAATTTTTTCTCCTTTTGAAAAGAAAGGTAAATTAATTTCTTATGGCAAAGATGAGTGAGAGGTTAATTTTGCCAACCAAAGAAATTTGGAGAAAACTTGAGTGAGTGATTTCCCTCATTAGCCTGTGAACAGGTTATTTATTTCACGTGTAATTATAAAACAAGTCATTCTGACTTAATGAAATAAAACCAACCCTGAAAACAAATAGGACTCATTTGCAGTTCTAACTGAATTAGATACTGAAAAATGCTTGCATTCTGATATGTTTTGAAAAGTCTAATGAAATTATAAATATAATATTTCAGAAAAGGAAATGTGCATAGACAGCATAATGAGAAGCTCATATTCACTTTGCCATTTGAAACATTTCTTATCTATAAGTTGGTGATGTGAAATAATTCAGGAAAATTGAGTTTCAATCCAAATCTCATGAGGTTGCTAAGTATATATAGTTTATAATGTGTACAGTAGGTCAAATTGATGTTGTCATGCTTAGAGTTAAATGTTTTATTTGATAAATGCAGAAACCCAAGTTTGACTCTAATCGAAGTTTAAGATAAGTTATAAATAAGATTTAATGTTAACAGCAGGGATTTATTCTAACCATAAACTGAAATAAAAATACCCATATTAATAAGTTAGGATTATGTACAACAATATATCAAAATCAAAATGTTCTTTTTTTCTTTCAAAAGAATAGCTAATGAGCTAGTTAGAGCTAGTTCAACCAGAATAAAATCCCTTTCTCACACAAACGCGCACACACACACACACACACACACGTGCTATTGAATAGTAATAAAATAAGAAAATAATGTTACTGTCACTTAGAATCATTGCCTTCTAGGTTGAAAACAATGGTTTTCCTGTGATATCTTTATAAGTTAATAAAAATCAATAAAGTATATAATAATGACAAAAGAGCCACTGTCCTGAGATTAGAAAGAAATATCTTTTTCTAACTCTCCATTCATGCAACACATTTTAAACCCTGGAAAATGGGACATTTGGGGATTGTGTTCTGAGTCAAGTAGATATTCAAAGAAAATTCCAGTGGTAAAACAAACTGTCCCACTTTCTCTAAGTTACCCATAACAGTGATTTAGTACATAAATGAAGTAACTGTCTACTCTTTTGAGGACAACATGTAGTTCACTCATTCTGCTTTTTCCCCCCCTTTCCCCTACATTCTCACTGTTTTAGCTGTAGTACTTTTGAAAAAAGGGCCTGAGACAAAGACTTGATTGCCAGTCATTTGGAGGAGCATACAATCCTAAGAAACAGAAGTGCAGAACAGGGCAAGTGAAAATGAAAAGGAGCGATAACTGATTCCAAAACACATTTTCAAGTTGGCAACCAGACACATGACTGAGATTCAAGCCCATGGCACATTCTGAGGAGGCTTCAGAGCCGTTTTCCTGGAGGATGACAGATGAAAACATTTATCTGTCAGTTCCAACCCTCATTTGGATAAGACTGACTCCTCAGCCATTAACTGCCATGCTCTTCTGGGTTGCTCATGCATGAGTACATTGCAGGAGCTCAACAATGTTCTATACGCAAGGCAGTAAGCAGTTGGTTTGCAGCCCAAGAAAAGGCACTGTTGGGTTCCAACTGCCACAGCTAGTGGAGGGCTGAATGGAGGCCGTCACACCACAGAAACAGCGGCTGGAGCTCCCAGTAAGGCTTAGAGAATGGTGAAATGAGACACAATAGTTGTCTGAGATGCTCTTCCTCCTCCTGTAATCTAGACTCCTTCAAGCTCCTCCACTTATGGCCCACAAACATGTTGCTTTTGTTGCTGCTCTGTGCATACCAAGGTTATTTTATCTTAATGCATGACTTATTTTTCTGGAGCAGGATAAAAACAAAATAGTGATATCTTCAACCTTAAGTATGTAAAAATTCTAAATAGCAGCTTTAGAAAGAGCCCATGCAGCAAACCTTTGAATCCCTCTACCTTATCCAAGACTTTCCATCACTTCATGGGATTTCTACTCTTGGTTCCCTTCATTCATCCTAACCCTTAAGTTAGTCAAGTGTCCTGAAACACCATCCTACCCTCATCTTGAAATACCATCCTACCCTCGTCTTGAAATACCTAACAGAATAAAGAATTTGTCTGATGTTATATCTAAGACCTTTTGTGGTTCACTACTATTTGACAATTCTTGTGGTAGAATGTATTTTCTCCAAACACCAGCGTCTTAGTTCAGGTTACTGTAACAAATTATAGTAGACTAAGGGACTTAAACAACAGAAATTTATTTCTAAGAGCTCCAGGGGCTGGAAGTTCAGAATCAGGGTGTGAGCTTGGTCAGGTTCTGGTGAAGGATCTCTTCAGTTTGTATCCTCACATGGTGGAAAGAGTTTTCTGGGATCCTTATCACAAGGCCCTAATTCTATTTATGGGAGGGGGGCTCCATTCTCAGACCTAATGAATTCCCCAAATCCTGACCTCCTAATACCAAAACACTGGGGTCAGGATTTCAACATATAAATTTGGGAGAGTAGAACACAAACATTCAGTCCATTGTAATCTGTATGAGATAATTGAATGAAAGATTTCTTTTAACATTTTTCTTGGAAACATTGCCATTTACCACCATATACATTTTCGTATCATTTTATTCTTGCAAAAATGCTTAGTAATGATTATGGTTCTGAATACATTTTCAGGTGACTGTTGTTATATCTTTTTGGAAAGCATCACTACCACACTGAGAGATGTTTAGTTTATTAGATACTTGACCCCTGTAAATTTTTGCCCCTTTCTTGAAAATTAGGGTCTTAGTAGAGTGTGGGTTTCTACATCATACCACCAGTGTTTAGAGATTGCTGCCAAAAGTCAAGAGAAGGAAGAAAGGAAGCCTGTTATTGAAAAAACAACTGGACAAACACTAAAAGGTTAAGGTTGACAAGTAGCAGCAAACAAGCAGGTTCTTCATCAAAACAAAAGATTGTCTGTACAATACATTGATAAACATGCACAAAATTCTAATTTGTCCAAAAAGATTGGCACTATGGAGGACAAAATAAAGAGAGAGGGTTCTCAATCTTGAAGGGAGCACTGTATACTCTGAGGACATAAGAGAGCCATGTACCAACATTTACATAACATAGAATTAGGTGGAAGGTTCCCTGTACCATTGAAAATAATTTAAAAACAGAAACATTTTTATAAGGCTGGAGTCAAAATGAATGGTTTTATGGATTTAGAGGAGGACTTGTAGAAAATGAGAGGTTTGAATTTGGGCTTGTGGAAAAGGCCAGAAAATGCATTTCTTGTGAGGAATAGTATATGAGACAGACACTGACACACATTATTCTGTCCAGTCACAATGGCATTTTTCCATTTCCCTAAGTCCCTCTCTGCTGATTTTTCTTGAGATGAGGTGCTGGCTCCCACTTGTCATTTAAGTCTTGCCTTAAGAATCCCTGTATCATCTTACTTGTGTAGTCACTAGTCTTCCTGTAGAATTATGCCTTATTTTATTTTCCTCAAAGTACTTGCCTTAACTGATATTGTCTTACTTACTTACTTGTGTTTGTTTTGTCTGCCATCCTCCACCAAAATGTTAGCTACATGAGAGAAGAGAACTTTTCCATTTTCTTTACCTGCTGTTCAACAGCAATTTGAACAGTACTCAACATAAAGTTCACGACTAATCATATTTCTTGGATAAGTTGAAGAATGTATCACACATAATCATATGACCTTGCCTCTTCCATGGCAAGAATTGGGACTTCAGTATGTTCTTTTCTCAGTCTCTCTATTAACTAGAGATTTCCTTGATTCATGCTCTTGCTTCATTTAAAATCTATTCAACAACAAAAAAGAAAAAAAAAAAAAAAACTGGTGACTATTTTATCAGATAAAACCTGATAAATACATCTGTCTTATAAAGGTATGAATTTGGCAAGATGAAGCATCTGGTCTTTTATATTTACAATATGATAAATAAGATAATTCAAAATGTATTATGGACATTTAAAAGAAAAAATCACACAAATTTTCTCTTGTTTTTTCTAATATTGTCTATCTTCTAAGATCTGTTGCTATCTTCTTACAGCATTGCTAAAAGAGTTTTAAGTTTTACATTAGGCCGAGCGCGGTGGCTCAAGCCTGTAATCCCAGTACTTTGGGAGGCCGAGACGGGTGGATCACGAGGTCAGGAGATCGAGACCATCCTGGCTAACACGGTGAAACCCCGTCTCTACTAAAAAAATACAAAAAACTAGCCAGGCGACGTGGCAGGCGCCTGTAGTCCCAGCTACTCAGGAGGCTGAGGCAGGAGAATGGCGTGAACCCAGGAGGTGGAGCTTGCAGTGAGCTGAGATCCAGCCACTGCACCCCAGCCTGGGCGACACAGCCAGACTCCGTCTCAAAAAAAAAAAAAGTTTTACATTAAATGTGATAGCCATATTGTTGTCACTACAATTTTCTATTAAAAAACCATTTTGCAAAACAAAATAGTTAATAATTTATTTGTGTTGATTGTTGTTTAGTTTTTATAAAAAGGAATGTGAAATTTTACTATATGAATCAAGATTAAGAGAAATAGAAGAAGTATTTAGGACTTCTAAAATGAAGAATTTGCTCTACTGGTTGAGATAGGAAATATGCAATCCTGTGGCCCAGTAATTCCCTCACGGGTTTTGCAGTCACAAACCACTTCAAGCACTACCTTAAAAATCCACAAGCAACACATTAAAGAGATGTGAGTAAATAAATACAAACTTTTCACCACTCCTGTAAAATGACTCAAAATTAATGTCCTCACAATTCCAGCTTTGTATTTACGGGCAGCACATTATTATAGAGATGTTAAAGAAACTTAGATTATTATTAAAGAAATGTGAACTGAGGGTTGTTAATAAGTGTTTTCAAGCATATAAAAAGTGCCGTAAAAATGAACAGATGTTTTCCATCTACATGGGGACAGAATCAAATTAAATGATGGCAAATTATAATAAGAAAGAAGGAAATTACACCTAAAAATAAGCATCCCTACTGGATAAGATTATAGATTGACACAGTCATCTTTCACCAGTTAAGTATAGCAATACTTGCAGGCAGAGAATGAAGAGGCAATACCTACCAGGATTTTTCTTCTGGCAGAAATAGACACAGGGGTCTCTAAGAGGCTCACTATCACCACGATTAACCAAATACACACATTTGGTCTTGTTTGTCCCCAGTTCATCGTGCTTTTATTTGGAACCAGGGAAAGAAACAATAAAGTGAACTGAGAAAGTGTGACTAGATTAGGAAGGTTGAAGAAGATGGAAATAAATGAGGGAAGATAAGAATGCACAGTTAGAAAGTAAATAATAGTAAACTCAAAGACTTGTTCAATACACACCAGTTCTGAAGTCCTAAACTGA
Source organism: Piliocolobus tephrosceles (assembly GCF_002776525.5). NCBI lineage: Eukaryota > Metazoa > Chordata > Mammalia > Primates > Cercopithecidae > Piliocolobus > Piliocolobus tephrosceles. The sequence goes on along the minus strand of NC_045438.1, from coordinate 76,248,007 downwards.
TGACCTAGAAAACATCACAAACCAAAGCTCCTTGAAATTCAATGCAATCCATTTCATATATGTGCATTTAGAAAAAAAGTCATCAGATTCTAAAGCATTCATCTATTCCAAAGGGGTGGCTGACTTCAAAAAGTTTCAGGATCTTAGACTAAACATTGTTGTGGACTAAATAATTGTGTTGCTATTCCGATCACGATTTTACCTTAATAATTAGGCATTAGCTAGATTGAAGACTTTTTGTTTTCTGGAGCTGGACTGAGAAAATGTCCTCAGCAAGATATCAAGTGTCTTTCAGGGACTATTTAAAGCTAAAGGAATATATTGTGGCTCCCAGTTACCTGACATTACAGTTTAGGAGAGAAATCTTGGAGATCATTAAAGAGAAAGCAACAGTGCTTCTCCAAGTCCATGGCCCCGTCACCTGGTTCTCCTTCCCAGATAGCACATTCAGCTCTGTCTTTATTGAGTAAAGGGAAGGCATTGTATTTTTGTTTCCTATCTGCCTCATTCCATCTTTGGTCTCAACAAAATACATCCCGAATACTACATTGTCTGCTAATAAATGTGTAAGCTATATGGTTGCTTTGAAAAAAACAGAAAAAAATTAATGGTCTCGATGCAAAATATATAAATCAAAAACCAAATATTGTACCTGTTCTGTGGTTAGCTGTGATACTTACGTAAATACAAATACCACGGGGCACCTAGTTTAATGCAGATTTAACAGGCATGTAAATTGAAAATATAGAGTTTCTTGTTTCAAACTACTCTGGCCTTCTACCTGAGCCTCAAATATCATGAAACAATAAATAAACAAATGCACATTACACTGTAAAATAAATTTTACCTGATGCTATAAACCAGCAATTGCAAACTTTCTACAGAGGGCCAGAGAGCAAATATTTTAGGCTTTGTGGGCCATTCAGTTTGTAATGGTTAATTTCAGATGTTAACTTAATGGGATTAAGGGATAACCAGATAGATGGTAAAGCATTATTTCTGGGGATGTCTGTTTTGAGGGTGTTTTCAGAAGAGACTGACTTTTGATCAGTGGACTCAGTAAGGAAGATCTGCTCTCACCAATGTGACTGGGAACTAACAAATTTGCTGAAGGCCCAGACAGAACACAAAGCAGAGGAAAGAAGAATTCTCTCTCTCTCTCTCTCTCTCTCCCTTCTGGAGCTGAGACATTCAGCTTCTCTTGCTCTTGGACATCAGAACTCCAGGATCTCTAGCCTTCAGACTCCAGGGCTTGCGCCAGTTCCCTCTCTACCGGTTTTCAGGCCTTAAGCCTCGGACCGACAGTTACACGGTCCACTCCCTGGTTCTCAGGCTTTGTACTTGGTCTGAGCCACACTATTGGTTTCCCTGATTCTCCAGCTTGTGGACCTCATACTGTGGGATTTCAGCCCCCCATAATCACATAAGCGAACTCCTCCAGTTAATCCCCTCCGATTTATATCTATCTTCTACATTTATAAAATATGTTTTTGAAATATTTTGTATCGTATATAATGATACATAATATGTAAGGTATATTTACATATATATCTTATTGGCTCTGTTTCTGTGGGAAACCCTAATATACAGTCTATGTTGCAACTACTCAACTCTGTCATTGTAGCACAAAAGCAGTCATAGACAATACATAAAAGGGTGAGTTTGACTGTTTTCCAGTAAAATATTATTTAAAAACTAGACAGTAGCTGGATTTGGCCACCAGCCGTATAGTTTGCTGACTGTGGATTTCAACAATCCCTTTGGGAAATTTTGGTTTTTTATTCGCTCAGATATTCTCTCCTTTCACCTATTTTTGTTGCTCAGTTGAAATTCAAGAGAATGAGTAAAGGCATCGTCTCATCTGCCAACCTCAGGGCCACGCTTCCTGGCTCCTTGCCTCTGGCTTGCCCTGCTGGCTTTGGTTCTGAGGCCGGGATAATTTGTAATCTGGGACTCTCCAGGAAGGGCCCTATGTGGAGCTGCCTGGCTGTCTTGGTTCTCCTCAGCTCCTTTGGTACTATGACTTTCCAGGGGTCTGGCTGTGACTGCCGCTTAGTCTTAGGCTCTGCAGTACCACAGCTACTTCATCACATTATGGTAATCCCCTCTGACAAGCTTCCCAGCCATATCTACATCCTACCCATACTATACATAAAACAAGGGCAATTTGGAGAACTGTCTCAAGATCTCAGGTGTCTGACTATACTGTTGGCCGTTCCTGTGGTTTGTGAGAGGCCGCTTCTATCTCTTTTAAATATTACCCTAAATTATGTGATACTCCTCACTTAGGTCAAAGCCCAGAGAACTTCCCTCAGTCCTAAATCTTGATATGTTTAAAGGCATTAAAATTTTTTTCTCTAAAAAACAATTGAGTTTGTATCTTTTACTGTATGTCAGAACCTGAAAATTACAGTCTTCTTTCTCTTCTTACTCCTTCTCTAATAAATCTGAATTTACTTATCCTACCCACCCCTAAGGTAGATTAGATGACAGGCTAGCTAGGATACAGGTCATGCATTGAGAAAGTTCAGAAAGGAAGATAATGTAACTACATGTTATGTTAAATTTCCCCTGCAACAGTCTTCATAGGTAGGTATTGTTATACTCGTCTAGAGATGCAAAAATTAAGGTTCACAGAATTTGCTAAATAAAGCTTGACCAGTTACTTTATAAAAAAGAAGAAAACATATCTGTTTCTGACTACACTCCTAATTCTCATTCAACCACAATTCCTGGAAGATAGGAAGTTAACTCCTGGTAAAGCACATGGTTTGGGTTCCAGCCCCAAAGCCTCCAAATAAATGAACTTCTCTCCACCTTTGCATGGAATCGTTGGGATTAAATGAGGTAAATATAGTAACAGCTATCTTTCATCCAGCCCCTGGGTGAGCCAGGCAGTTTCTAAACATTTAGATATATTGTCTCATTTAATTCTCAAAACAATCCTATAGGGTATTAAAATTGTTATCATTTTTTGGTTAATGTTATTAAGGTCCTCAACATAGAGTCTGCCACATAGTAAAGGTTTAGTAAGAACTAGTTCTTCTTAAAATTATTACTCTTCCATTCGAATTACACCCACCAAGAATATTTATACAGACATCTTTTTCCCCAGAGCAGAAGCAGTCTTTGATGGGCAGCCTTTGTTTGCTCATAGTGTGAGGAACTCCCATTGTTAAAAGAACTAAAAGAGCATCACATTTAAGAACAAAGTCTGGTGTCTGCCTACACTGCCATTCTCTTCAGCTCCCATGACGCCAGACCTTGCTGAGTGCAGAGGCCTAGAACATAATGGCAGTGTTGGAAGCAGGAAAAAGATAGGAAAGGATGTATACCAGGATGGCCAAGACAAGCCACTGGGTCAATTCAATATCCAGGGAAGACTTTCCCTTTTGAATTTACATTTGTTTAAGTTTTAATCCTAACCTGCTTGATGAATTCAATTTGGACTTTTTCCATTTTGAATACTTAATATCACAACTGTATTTCCTCATTTTAGGAAAAGGGGAGACCTTGTATTATGGAAAACGTCTTGAACCAGCAGCTAATATACATGGTTTGCTGTTTCTATTGTGTCACTAAATATGTGATATTAGCACTAATCGAAATTTTATGTATCTGTTTGAAAACACAATCAGACTATATAACAAGGCTATAGGACTAGATGTTCATAAAGATACCTCCCAGAGAAAAATTTTCTTTTGAATATTTTCTATTATCCTCAGCACACATGCTTATGAGTCTCTTCATCTTTAGTTAACATAAGACTTGAAATTGTTTCCATTGACAACCACCTCACAATTATTAGTTAAAGAGAAACTAGCTCTAGGCTTTGAATAATCCTTCATTTTTAGAATTATTTATGGGTTTCAATTTCTCATTTGATTTTCTTTTTAACTACAATACACATGGAAGGAATAGTATCTAAGGGTCTTCTTGGCTATCATTATGTTAATCATTTAGTATAATAAACACAGAGATATCCATTTCCCATCTCCCTTTTGCACTGTGCCAATATTTGCCTCACATCAGCATTTACTATTTGCAATTCATAAAATCACATGGTAAAAAAAATATATTCTTTTGCTTTAAGGATCTCATTAATACTTTGATTTCACAATTTAAAAAATCTAAGTTAAAAAAATTAAAAAAAGAAACACACCTTTTCTGGTTTCCCACATTTTGGGATTTCTGAAGAATCTGGGTCTTATTTTATACATCAAGCAGCAAAAGCCTCATCCTCTCAATGCAATGAAATTGTTACAGCTATAAATTTATAGTTATTGGGATCTTAGGTATAGTCATTCCATATTGTATATGACCATAGAAGATTTGTCCTTCTTCATTCCAAACAAAGAAAGAAAAAAACTATCAAGTTAGGATGTTTGATTGAACTTTCATTCATTCATTATTTATATTTATTTGTTCAATACATATTTACTCATTTAGTAGATATTTATGTCTCCTGTGTACCACAAATTGTGCTAAGTACAAAGAATAGAAAGTCAAAACAAATTTGGTTCATGCCTCCATGGAGCTTATGGTCTAATGGGGGAGAAACACAGGCAAATCAATTATAGTGTCATTATAATGCAAGTGCTATGTCAAAGAGATGTACAGCAGCTATGGGAGCACAGAGGAGGAACATCTTTCTTATTAAGATAAAAATCTTTCAAAGGTATTTATTATTCAACAGGATTTATATGTTACTTTAACAATTTTTTTTCGTTTATGCATTATTTAAGAGGAATTCTATTTAAAACACTATGTTACATAAATACACGAACTTAAAAATATTTAATGAACATTTGTTATATGCAAAGTTTTGATTAAGTTACCCTGCTAGCTGAAAGAAAAAATGGAATTATTATACATAAGAACAATAAAAATTAAGAAAATGATAATAAGTGAAAATATTCCCAAAGAGAATACCTGAAAAAAAAATATGTTTTCATAAATTGAAGGTCAAAGAGGGGCAAAGCACATCAGAGAAAATGAGTTTCTTAATCTCGTACAGCCAGATTTGCCTACTGAACATACAGCTTATGACAAAATAATTGTGCAGCAATTACTCTAAAAGATGAGACAAAATCAAGTTAAAATGGAGCAAATTGCCTTTTACATTGTGGCCAATGACAATTAGTGACACATTCATGCTGTAAAATACCACTTTCTTTTTGTGAGAGGTGAACTATTGCTCGATGGTTAAGTAACTAGGTTACTTCATGGAAAATCTTCTGCAATCCTGTCTCTCAGAGGGAATGCAAAGTTTATTATTGCTACTGCTATTGGTGGCAATTTCATATTCAATAACAAAACAAGTATACATCTTAAGTCATGCATGTGTAAGTGCAACAATTATTCCCGGTCATGTTTACTGAGTGTTTGCTATGTCCAGGGACTGTCCCAGGGAATTTACATGTATCAATTCATTTTATAGGCACAAATCTAGCATAGTGATATTTTTTCAGTTTTTAGATGAGTAACTGAGACATGGAAGGTTGGGGATGTTGCCCAAAAGTTTCACAGAGAGCCAACATAGATCCATGATTTGAAACCAGGTGTGCTGTGTCCAGAGTAAGTGTCAGAATAATGTGCCATGTGCCCCACACAGTCCAGAAACCAGTGGATAATCTTCCTGTTTATATTTTTTAAATGTTAAGTGAAGGATTTTTTTATTATTTTTAATTAACATGTGATAATTGTAATATTTATGGAGTACAGTGTGATATTTTAACACATGCATACTTTTGTATCAGTTCACCAACCTTTGGCTTATGCCCCTGCCACCAACACTCTCCTACCTCTAGTAACCACTATTCTGCTCTCTGCTTTTGTAAGAACAACTTTCTTAGCTTCTACATATGAATGAGAACATACAGTATTTATCTTTTGGTGCCTGATTTATGTCACTTAATGTCTTCCAAGCTCAGCATTTGTTCCTTTCTATGGCTAAACAGTATTCTATTGTGTATATTTTCTTTATCCATTCATTTGGTTATTGTAAATAAAAGTGAAATTTTTTTGATGACTTAAGCAAATGCTCCCAACTTACTGTTAAGTAAAAAAAACAAAAGAAAGAAAGAAAACAAAAGCAGGAGAAAAGATATCTTTACCTACTGGTTCTCATTACTGTTTTTAAAAATAACATACAGGCCGGGCGCGGTGGCTCAAGCCTGTAATCCCAGCACTTTGGGAGGCCAAGACGGGCGGATCACGAGGTCAGGAGATCGAGACCATCCTGGCTAACACGGTGAAACCCCGTCTCTACTAAAAAATACAAAAAACTAGCCGGGCGAGGTGGCGGGCGCCTGTAGTCCCAGCTACTCGGGAGGCTGAGGCAGGAGAATGGCGGAAACCCGGGAGGCGGAGCTTGCAGTGAGCTGATATCCGGCCACTGCACTCCAGCCTGGGCGACAGAGCAAGACTCTGCCTCAAAAAAAAACATAATAAAAAATAAAGAATAAAAATAACATACAGAGTTAGTCATTGAAACTAGATAGGTAAATATATAGTTAAGATAAGGAAATAGATCTATACAGTAAATATTAGAAATTGTTATTAATTCTGTGAGTTGAAGTATAGATTGCTTTCATTTACTTATGTGTGTATTTTCAAAATTGTATACAATAAACATTAAGCTAATATAAAATAAGACTGTCATATCAGACTCACTTCAATGAGAGATTGTGTCCAGTATGAAGCTTTCCTGTAGTTTAAGGATTCAATCAATGAAGAGGCAAGAAGAGGTCTGAAATATCCTATTAGCCTCCACAGCCCTCTTTTTCACATTAGACACATAATCTCTGGTTGATAATAATAGAAGGCTACAGTGTCACCTCACCCCATAGGAAGCATTTATGTTATAAAGCATCTCCATTTTATTTTTTTCTCCATAGTTCTATTTAAACATGTTTTTTTCCATAGGTTATTAGGGAACAGGTGGAATTTGGTTACATGAGTAGGTTATTTAGTGATGATTTGTGAGATGTTGGTGCACAAATCACCAAGCAGTATACGCTGCACCCTATTTGTAGTCTTTTATCCCTCATCCCTTCCTTCCCTTTCCCCCTGAGTACCCAAAGTCCATTGTGTCCTTCTTATGCCTTTGCATCCTCATATCTTAGCTCCCACTTATGAGTGAGAACATACAATGTTTGGTTTTCTACTCCTGAGTTGCTTCACTGAGAATAATAGTCTCAAATCTCATCTAGGTTTCTGCGGATGCCATTATTTTATTCCTTTTTATGGTTGAGTGGTATTCCATCGTATATACAACCGACAGTTTCTTTATCCACTCATTGATTGATAGGCATTTAGGCTGGTTCCACATTTTTGGAATTGTGAATTGTGCTACTATAAACATTCATATGCAAGTATCTTTTTCGTATAACAACTTTTTTTTTTCTGGCTAGATACCCAGTAGTGGGATTGCTGGATCAAATGGTAGTCCTACTTTTAGTTCTTTAAGGAACCTCCACACTGTTTTCTATGGTGGTTGTAGTAGTTTACATTCCCACCAGCACTGTAGAAGTGTTTCCTGTTCACCGCATCCACACCAACATCATTAATTTTTGATTTTTTGATTATGGACATTCTTGGAGAAGTAAGGATATCACATTGTGGTTTTGATTTGCATTTTCCTGATTATTAGTGATGTTGAGCATTTTTTCATATGTTTATTGGCCATTTGTATATCATCTTTTGAGAATTGTCTAGTAATGTCCTTAGTCCACTTTTTGATGGAATTGTTTTTTTCTTGCTAATTTGTTTGAGTTCATTGTAGATTCTGTGTATTTGTCCTCTGTCAGATGTATAGATTGTGAAGATGTTCGCTCATTCTGTGGGTTGTCTGTTTACTCTGCTGACTATTCCTTTTCCCATGAAAAAGGTCTTTAATTTAATTAAGTCCCAGCTATTTATCTTTGCTTTTATTGCATTTGCTTTTGGGTTATCGGTCATGAAATCCTTGCCTAAGCCAATGTCTGGAGGTTTTTTCCGATCTTATCTTCTAGAATTTTTAAGGTTTCAGGTCTTAGATTTAAGTCCTTGATCCATCTTGAACTCGGGTTTAAGTCCTTGATCCATCTTATGTACAGCAAGAGATGAGGATCTAGTTTCATTTTCCTACATGTGGCTAGCCAGTTTTCCCAGCACCATTTGTGGAATTGGGTGTCCTTTCCCCACTTTATGTTTTTTGTATGCTTTGTCGAAGATAAGCTGGCTATAAGTATTTAGGTTTATTTCTGGGTTCTCTATTCTGTTCCCTTGGTCTATGTGCCTATTTTTAAACCAGTACCAGGCTGTTTTGGTTACTATTGCCTTATAGTATAGTTTGAAATCAGGTAATGTGATGCCTCCAGATTTGTTCTTTTTGCTTAGTCTTGCTTTGGCTATACAGACTCCTTTTTGGATTCATATGAATTTTAGGATTATTCTTTCTAGTTCTGTGAAGAATAATGGTGGTATTTTGTTAGGAATTGCATTGAATTTGTAGACTGCTTTTGGCAGTATGGTCGTTTTCACAATATTGGTTCTACCCATCCATGAGCATGGGATATGGTTCCTATTGTTTGTGTCATCTGTGATTGCTTTCGGCAGTGTTTTGTAGTTTTCCTTGTAGCAGTCTTTCACCTCCTTGGTTAGGTAAATTCCTAAGTGTTTCATTTTTTATTTTTTGGCAGCTATTATAAAGGTGTTGAGTTCTTGATTTGATTCTTAGATTGGTCGTTGTTTGTGTATAGGAGAGCTACTGATTTGTGTACATTAATTTCGCATCTGGAAACTTTGCTGAATTCTTTTATCAGTTTTGGAAGCTTTCTGGAGGAGTCTTTAGGGTTTTCTAGGTATGTAATCATATAATCAGCAAACAGTGACAGTTGGACTTCCTCTTTACCGATTTGGATGTCCTTTATTTCTTTCTCCTGTCTGATTGGTCTGAGACTTCCAGTGTATGTTGAGGAGAAGTGGTAAGAGTAGCCATCCTTGTCTTGTTCCAGTTCTCAGAAGGAATGCTTTCAACTTTTCCCCATTCAGTATTACGTTGACTGTGGGTTTGTCACAGATGGCTTTTATTTCATTGTGGAGTGTCCTCTCTATGCTGATTTTGTTGAGAGTTTTAATCATAAAGAGATGCTAGATTTTGTGGAATGCTTTTTCTGTGTCTATTGAGATGATCATGTGATTTTGTTTTTAATTCTTTTTATGTGGTGTATCACATTTATTAACTTCCATATGTTAAAACATCCCTACATCCCTAGTATGAAACCTACTTGATCATGGTGGATTATCTTTTTGCTATGTTATTGGATTTGGTTAGCTAATATTTTGTTAAGGAATACTGCATCTATGTTCTTCAGGGATATTGGGCTATAGTTTTCTTTTTTGGTTATGTCCTTTTTGGGTTTTGGTATTAGGGTGATACTGACTTCACAGAATGATTTAGGGAGGATTCCCTCTTTCTCTATCTTGTGGAATAGTCTCAATAGGATTGGTACCAATTCTTTTCATGTCTGGTAGATTTCAGCTATGACTCCATCTGGTCGTGGATTTTGTTTTCTTGTTGGTAATTTTTTATTATTACCATTTAAATCTCACTGCTTGTTTTTGGTCTGTTCAGGGTATCTAATTCTTCCTGATTTAAGCTAGGAGGGTTGTATCTTTCTAGGAATTTATCCATCTCCTCTAGCTTTTCTAGTTTATGCATGTAAAGATGTTCCTAGTAGCTTTGAATGATCTTTTGTATTTCTGTGGTGTAAGTTGTAATATCTCTCATTGTGTTTCTGATTGAGCTCATTTGGATTTTTCTTTCTTGTTGGTTAATCTTGCTAATGGTCTATCAATTTTATTTTTATTTTCAAAGAACCAGCTTTTTGTTTTATATATCTTTTTTTTTGTTTGTTTGTCTGTTTCAATTTCTTTTAGCTCTGCTCTGATCTTGCTTATTTCCTTTCTTCTTCTAGGTTTGGGTTTGATTTGTTATTGTTTCTCTAGTTTCTTGAGGTGTGACCTTAGATTGACTGCTTGTGCTCTTCAGATTTTTCAATGTAGGCATTTAGAGCTATGAACTTTCCTCTTAACTCTGCCTTTGCTGTATCCCAGAGGTTTTGATACATTGTGTCACTATTGTCATTCAGTTCAAAGAATTTTTAAATTTCCATCTTGATTTCATTGTTGACCTGATGATTATTCAGAAGCAGGTTATTTCATTTCTATTTATTTGCATGGTTTTGAAGATCCCTTTTGGAGTTGATCTCCAGTTTTATTCTGCTGTGATCTGAGAGAGAAGCATCTCTATTTTGTACCTAAGATTGTTGTATAGCTTATGTGACATTCCCTAGGGAGCCATGTCTCATAAATTCATCAAAGTTTAGGCTTGTTTACAGTAAGCAATTCTAAATCAAGAACACCTTTCTCAAAGTAGCTCATAGATAAAAATGCTTTTTTATTTTTTATTTTTTTTAGCAAACATTCTTAGTCTGTTGTCCTGGGGACCCAGTTGTTATGTTTACAAAGAGATGAGACCAGGTCACCAACCTTCCTTCCCCACTCTCCAGGGGAATCCCCTGATAATCAGAAGGAGTTACAGGCTAGCTACTTTAACTCCTTCCTCCTCAACAATACTTTTAGAATTTTTTTTTAACAGAAGGAATGAAAGGGGGGAAAAACACTCAAGCCATCGTGTTTGCTTTGAATTGGAGGAAAGCAAGACTAACATCATTTATAATAGTGAATGGTTCATTATAATAATCCAGAAAATGATATAAGCCTAAACAATGAAGTAACGATAGGATGGAGACAGGGAGTGAGATTTAACAAATACCGCAGGATTTCAAAGGACTCAATATAGTAATTGACTAGATGTAGGATTTAGGGAATTGAAGAAATAAATAATGACTTCCAGTCAGAGCCTTAGGCAGGTACATGAATAATGTGGCTGTTTGAGAAAACAGAGGAGCAATGTGTGGGAAGATGGAGGTTCTTTAATAGAAGATAAGAGAACTTTGACTTTTTTAAAATTCTGATAGAAAACAACCAGTAAAAACATAGAAAAGAATGATGTAGCAAAAATATAAAATAATCTATGGAATGAGATCACTTTACTCATTTAGATTTCATAATTTAATGAGGAGGAATCAGTTTTAGATGTGAGGACAGATGCCTTTTCCATTATGGTGGGAGGGAAAAAAGCAAGAATGTTCTCTTTGATGTATTATCTTCTAGTGGCCTCCATTTTCACTATTGTGTTCACAAAATATGGAACTTTTTTCTGAGTAGTTAGCAACTTGGTAAACTTAATATTCACAAGATTGTTTATTAGGAATGAAATCAGACAAAAGTATAAGATGACCCTTGAAGATGTTCCATTCAGACTATGGAGAAAGAAATGGAGCCAAAGAAATTTCCTGATATAAGAAAAATCCTCTCCTCTAAGGTTCGAGAAATTTTTCTCTCTAAGATTAGTGAGTTCTCATTCTTGGATTTCACTTCTAAACTCTGCCTTTCCACTTTTTTTCTAGTAACATCAATTTCTAAAAAGTATGTTCATTAGTTCATTTTCAGATTACTCAGCTGCAAGTTGATTAAACTTGCCTTTTTCCTAAAAATCTCTTTAGCTACACTTTTATCATATTATTTCTTAGGCTGTTGACTTCTTTGTGGCTTATTTTTTCTATTTAGTTTGTTCTCTTATTATAAATTGAACTTGAAGTTTCAGAGCTCCTCATTAACTGCAGTGATACATTTTTATTTAATCTCAGCAAAGCTGGTACTAATTAGTTTCCCATGAGTTCAAAAGATGATCAGCCTGCAAAATTTGGTCTGATGCAGAAACTGTTGTCATAGCAATGCCCCATCTAAGGTAATACTCTCTCTTTCGCTCCTGCAGCCTTCTTCTTAGTATGTTAACGTCCTTTTATATGCACGATGGTGTTTGTTTTGTAACTGTGTATTAGGGTTCTCAGAGAAACAGAACCAACAGGAAAGAGATTTATCATATATATGGAATACATATAAAATAGATTTATCTGTATAGGAAAAGATTTATTATAAGGTATTGATTCACATGATTATGAAAGCTAAATTTTGCAGGCTGCCATCTGTAACCTGGAGCCTCAGAAAAGCTGTGAGTGGTTTGAAGGCCTGAAACCCAGACAACCAATGGTGTCAATTCCAGTTCAGATCTAAGGACTGAAAACCAGGAAACCTGAGGACAGAAGATACATGCTCCAGTTCAACCAGTTAGGCAGACAGCAAGTTCAGCCTTTCTCTACCTTTTGGCTTTATTAAGGCCCTAAAATGGGTTGAATGATGTCTACCCACATTAGGGAGGGCTATCTGCTGTACTCAATCCACCAATTTAAATGTTAATCTTTTCCAGAAGCACTCTCACAGACACACCCAGAAAGAATGTTTAACCATTTATCCAGGCATCCTATGGCCCAAGCAAGTTAGCACATAAAATTAACCATCACAAACTGGAAGAGCAAGAATTTTATGTATACATAATAGCAAAAGATTAGACCAGGTCACCAGCCTGGCCTAATGTTAGAAAAAAGGGTGTAGGGAAGAGTCAAGGAGGGTAAAGCAGTTGGTTTCCCATGGATTCTCTACCTTGCCCTGTGAACTGGACTAAAGCCTCTATCATTAGCCGATAGAGGACCAGAAATTAAGGAAAGTGTTCTGGAAAAGATGTTGTGAGTGTTTCAGTGAATTCAAAGCCACTGAAATCAGCAACAAAGTTTGATGCAGATAGTCAGTTTTCCCCAGCTGCAACATGAAGCCAGACTGGCAGTTGCAGAGTTAGAGGTCAAGGAACCACTGAATTTGGGATTCTGGGCCCACACATCCAATAGGGAGGAGCAGAAGTAAGCTTGCATCAGACAGATTCTCAGACTAGTGGCAGCCAAATGATAAAGGGTGAGTAGGGTGGGTGCAGACTGTAATTGCTAGAAAAGTTTGGAATCCATATAAAACTCCTGTGGTCCTTTACAGAAACAACTGGGGAAAGAAGAGAAATTCCCAGTGGTAAGATCAGCAAAGGATCAAACTATCACAATATGGTCAGTAAATGTCTGACCTTATACAGCAGTTTGGTAAGATCCGGGGAATTTGGGTTATAAAAATTTACAGAGAGGGAATCCTTTATTTCGTTTTCAGTAATTAAAATAAATACTTGCAGGCCGGGCACGGTGGCTCAAGCCTGTAATCCCAGCACTTTGGGAGGCTGAGACGGGCGGATCACGAAGTCAGGAGATCGAGACCATCCTGGCTAACACGGTGAAACCCCATCTCTACTAAAAATACAAAAACTAGCTGGACGAGGTGGCAGGCGCCTGTAGTCTCTGGAGGCTGAGGCAGGAGAATGGCGTAAACCCGGGAGGCGGAGCTTGCAGTGAGCTGATATCGGGCCACTGCACTCCAGTCCGGGCGACAGAGCAAGACTCCGCCTCAAAAAAAAAAAATAAAATAAAATAAATAAATAAATAAATAAATAAATACTTGCAAATATTAAAAAAAAAATCAGCTGATGATGTGTGGAAAACTCAGGGACATAATTGAAATGTTTACTTACATTCTTCCTTTTCTCTCCCTTTATTGTTTTTAGGCAACTTGGTTCTTTGAGGTTAGTTAATTTTCAAAGCTGACTCAACAGAGCAGCACATAAGGAATTTATCCGAAAGAGAATGCGGCTAGGAGGGGATACAACTATCACAGAGGCTTTGGATCAGCAATTAATGCATCATTAATTCTTGATGTTCCTTGAATTGCTTCCTAAACACTCCAACAATAAAACAAATCTAGACTCCTTCACTGTTCTGGTTCACCTTTCTATACTCTCCTGATGGCACGTGACCACTGTTCCTGGCCATTGACTTCCAGAAAGAGAACAGACAGGGAAGTGTTGGTTAATCTAGTTTGTTCTAATTAACAATGACTCCAGGGAAATATATATCATAAAATAAATTTTCAGTCATATAATTCATAAAAGTCTTTGCAATTGTTAACTGAAATCTTCATATTCTCTCTTCTTTCATGTGTGTGTGTGTATGTATATATATAATTTTTAGAGATGGGGACTGACTTGTTGCCCAGGCTAGAGTGCAGTGGCACGATCATAGCTCACTGCAGCCTCAAACTCCTGGGTTCAGGCAATTTTCCTGTCTCAGCCTCCTGAGTAGCTCAGATGACAGGCATTGCCACTCCACCTGGCTAATTTTTCTTATTTTTTTAGAGAAGGTGTCTCTTTGTGGCACCCAGGCTGGTCTCAGGCTCCTAGGCTCAAGCAATCCTGCCTTGGCCTTCCAAGTGCTGAGCCACTGCACTCAGTTTATTCTTAAAGCAATGTGCGTGGCCTGAGGCAGAAAGATGTACACCAGTTTCCTCATCTGGAAAAATTGATGTAATTCTAACCTGTATTTCATCTGGTTGTGAGATTTGAAGGAATTATTACCTGCAAAATGCTTGGAACCATGCTTGACACATAGAAATAAATATACGTGTGTGTGTGTGTGTGTGTTTAAACACATGGTCATATATTGTTCATTTAACAAATATATATGTAAATATTTGTTAAATGAATAGTAAGAAATATATTTTTCCTGAAGATTAAATGGTAAAATTTATATAAAAATCTTAGTTTGGTGGTTTAAACATTGGAAATGCTGAATGATTGTTAGCTCTTTGGTCAGTCATAAAACATATGTTGAGAGCAAGAATATGACAAGTATGATTCAGGCACTAGGGATTGAAATCTGAGTGAAAACACCCAATCTTTGCCTTATGAGCCTAGTTACAATTGAATAGAGATGACAACATTAATCATATACTCACACAAATCTAGGTAAACTTGATACTGTGGCAAATGCTGTGCAAAAATGACACGTGGTACTATAAAATGTGTACTTGGGGCTTTGATTTAGTGTGTTGGGAGAAGGTTGGGAGACTGTCAGGAATTTTTCCATAAGCTACTGCCAGTAGAACTGAGAGCTGAAAAGTGAAAAGGAGCATATCAGTAAAGAGAGGAGGGAATCTGCGCCAGGGATAGGTGAGGGCTGGTGGAGCAGCTCTGTGAGAGGGACAAATGGTGACGGAGGGAATGCAACATTGGCATGTGCTGAAGCTGGAGACAAAAGCTGTGTCCCCATTATCCAGGGCTCTTTAAGCTACGTGAAGACTTTTAACATTTTTTTTTTTTAATCTTATAAGCAATTGGAATTCATCAACGGGCCTAAAACAGAACGGTATATGTGATCTGCAGTTTGAAACATCACCCTATTGGAGGAATCCTCAAATTTTAGTGTACATCAGATCCACTTGGAGAGCTCTTCAAAGCATGTCGCTGGGCCTCTTTCCAAAGTTTCTGATTTCATATGTCTGGGTTCCGGTAGGAGAATTTGCCTTTCTAACAGGATCCCAGATCTTGCTGATGCTGCTGGTCTAGAGTCATCCTTTGAGGACTACTAATCTACTGTACTGTGAACAAATTGAAAGGATCAAAAGAGAGCACCAGGTGGACCACTTACAAAGAAATGTCAGTCTTCCACACAAGAATTCATGGACATTTGACCTAGGGAAATAGAGAGAAGTTTACTAATGTAAGGAATATTTTGGAGGTAAAATTGGCAGGATTTGGTTATAGGTTAGGTATGGATATGAAGGACAGGGAGATGTCAAGATGTCACTGGGTTAGTTGCCCTACCTTATCATCTGGAAGGAAGACACTCTCATTTATAAAGTCCAAAAGACTACAGCCCAAAATGAGAGTTTTGGACTTTTTTTAAAAGGTTCTCCTGGCTTGCACTGGTTGGCTGCAAGGGACTAAAACCTGACAATAATCACAGAAAGTGCTGGTACTGACAGCTAAGTTATGAAAGACTGCTGGCCTCAAAGGGTGCCAGAAAGCTTGTTCTGAAAAAATGCCAGCAAGGAACCTTCTGGTCCTGTCTGTGGTATTCCCCAAGGGCACGTGAAGCACGAGCCAGGTTACAGTTGGGGTCAGTGTCAGATCGCATGGCTCTAGCTGCAGCTGAAGCCAATAAACAGAGCTTCTAAATTTAATAAAGACAGTGATGAAGGACTAGTGATTGAGTAGAGAGGAGAGAGAGCAGATGAAAGATCAAACTAAGAGAGGCGAATCCCTGAATTTGAAAAGAAAATTTCAAAGAAAGAGACGGTAGAAGGTGCCTAAAACAAAGAAATTTGCAGTACAGGAAAAGTGGTAGTTGTCAGCTCTCTTGCCTGTAGAAACATGTCTGAGACAAAAGTGAAAGAAGAAAAATGAATATTACAAAGACATGCATTGGACTGTCTAAAGACAACCCCACTGCAGAAATGAATCAGGGACTTGTTACTATCAGAGAGCGTTCTGAGGAATATTTAGGAAAAGTGTTGGTGATCAAAATTGGTATAATTTGGTGGCAACTTCCTCAGGGCTTGAGGAAATAAAATAAAGGTTTACCTGTGGAAATACCGGAGATTATATCTAAGGATCTTTGAGAAAGGTTCACAAACACAAATTTTATAGCATTCCAGAGATCAACCAGTGTCTTCATGCCAAAAAAGGAAATGGTATTTCTCCCAAAGGCAAGAGGCATTTGGTTCAGAATTTAATGGAGAAAATTGTGAGAACTTAGAGGAGGAATGCCCATTAGAGAGGTTCAATAGAATTTGAAGTTTCAAGGGAATTTTTCAAAGCACAGTGATGAATATATAAAATTTTACAGGTCTTTGAGGCAGAATATAATTTGGTGTATAATAGCTAGCTAAAGCGTAAAGCTTTTGTTTTTAATCTTGCAAGTGTTCTTAGCATAAAAATTGTAGGCAGGAGTAAAATAAAACAACGACCGAAAAACCTAAAAAGAAAAGATAAGCCACCCAATTTAAATTATAAGCCTTCAGTGTAGTATTCAGATTTTTGCAGAATCCTGTACTAGTACTATGATAGTGAAGATCACAATGATTATATGGGGAGCAAATTCGTATTGGAGCCTGCATAAACAGATTACTAATAGTTAAGAGTCAGATAACACCAATGGCTTATATAAAATAAAGAGATTTCGGCCGTGCGTGGTGGCTCACGCCTGTAATCCCAGCACTTTGGGAGGCCGAGGCGGGCGGATCACAAGGTCAGGAGATCCAGACCACGGTGAAACCCCGTCTCTATTAAAAATACCAAAAATTAGCCAGGCGCTGAGGCGGGCGCCTGTAGTCCCAGCTAGTCGGGAGGCTGAGGCAGGAGAATGGCGTGAACCTGGGAGGCGGAGCTTGCAGTGAGCCGAGATCGTGCCACTGCACTCCAGTCTGGGGAACAGAGCAAGACTCCGTCTCAAAAAAATTAAATAAATAAATAAACAAACAAACAAATAAATAAATAAATAAAATAAAGAGATTTTTTTGTAGTTTTGAGAATTTACATATAGTATTGTTGTGGGGTGTTTTGGCTTATTTGAAAATATAGATAATTATGGATATACTTTGAAGGATTCAAGATACATACTTTGGATCCTGGAATATTAGGGGAAGAATGGGAAGCGATTGCCAGTGTGGGAATGGAAAGGTGGTGGTCTCTTTCCTCCCCATGATAAGGGTCATGGCCAACACCCCTCTAACAAAGACAGATTAATAGAAGAATAGTTGACTATAACAGACAGATTAATTTAAAAATTAATAACAGCATAAGAAATTTCTTTGATCATAGCTTTATGTTACATGGGAGCCTTCAGAATTAAGACTCAAAGACTCAAGGTGAACTATTCATTTTTATGCTTGGGATTAATGAAGAATGGACCGTCATATAGAAATGTGACTGGGCAAAAAAGGTCTGATCTAATAATGATAAACAAAGGAGGGACGGGTGCAATGGCTCACGCCTGTAATCCTGGCACTTTTGGAGGCTGAGGTGGGCAGATCATGAGGTCAGGAGAGGTCAACATCATCCTGGCCAACATGGTGAAACCCCATCTCTACTAAAAATACAAAAATCAGCTGGGCATGGTTGTGTGTATCTGTAATCCCAGCTACTTGGGAGGTTGAGGGAGAAGAATCATTTGAACCTGGGAGGCAGAGGTTGCAGTGAGCCGACATCGCACCACTGCACTCCAGCCCAGTGGCAGAGTGAGATTCCATCTCAAAAAAGCAAAATAAAATAAAATAAATAAACAAAGGGAGAAACCCAGCAAGACCAGTCTGTTAAGATTCTTCCTGGCTTCTCTTTAGCATTCCTTCCTTCTGGTAAAAGGCAGGATCTTCTCTGGAATGCAGGTCTTATGACCTACAATCGAACAAGGTAGGTCAGGAAATTTCTTCATGGCCAGTTCTTACACAGAAAGATGGGTGGAAGGTGTAGTAATATTTTTAGGTTTTATTAGTGGCCTTGGAGGAAAAGGGTTCTTGTTTCTATGAGTGCCTTGGGAAAGAGGGATTCTAGTTTCTACTGCTTGCTTTAGGAGATAATGAGTGGTGAAAGACAGGAGGGCAGAAGAAAGTCAGACAGCAACTTTGTTTCTGAGGTTGCTTCTGAGGCCTTTGCGAACTTTAATTCACCCTTCAATTTGTCAGTGATTCATTTCTTGTCTTTGGAGTTGGTATGAATTTATCTTGAAGACCCTCAGGTTGATCTAAAGTTCTGTTCAAATGGTCTACGTATTTCACATATTTTTACCAGCTATCAAAAAGTCTTATTAGGAATGGTTTGATAGTACACACACACCCCCCCCCAAAAAAAATAGTAAATGTAGTATACAGTGACTGTCAAACGTGCTGACCCAGCAACTCCTAATGGCATAAGGGAAAATCTCTTCCAACCCCACCATCCTGCTAATGAGAGATAGGGGAGGTGGGTTGAAGAGGTAGGTAGTGACTGCAATCTGGGTATAATGCCCCAAGTGACAAGTTACAAGCTCAGCTATCCTGTTCCATCTCCACATTTTAAGCAAGTATTGAAATTTGTCCTATAGTATGCTCTTGTTTCTTTCCATTTAAAATAAGGATTCAATGCCTACCTCCCCGCAAAATCAAAATTTACAGTAGGGCTGCCTCTCCTTGAGGGAGCCTCCTGTTCTCCTTAGTTTCACATTTTTTCTCCCTAATACCTTGATATGTATCTGTGGTTTGAGAATTACAACTCTAATCTTTTTCTATTTCAAGTTATCTTCCATTCTTTAACATTCAGTAGAGTGTTCTTTAAGAATGACTGTAAGTGATCTCTTAACAGAAAATTGAATCATACATACCATGTCTTGTTAAGCAGTACTTTTAGCCCAGATTCTTTTATTTTTGATGGTAAAGTCTTTAAGTTACATTCTTTCATAGTACTTGAAACTACTAAAAATAATTGGAAAGGTTTAATTATCCTATTTACTGTTACAATTTGCTTTGTGTTATACATTTATTGCTATCTCTAGTGAGTTATAGTAACACTGCTGCAGGTGTTTTTAAAATAGATTGTATTGATTACCAGTATAAGACATGGTGAGTATCCAACTGAATTTTAGTTATGAGGAATAAGTGAAAAGGATTCTGTCAAGGAGATGTCAATTTGGCCCCAAGAAGTAAACTTTTTTGACAGTTCTGTACAAAGTAGGCGTTACTGAGTAACTGCCCCTATTATTTAGTAATTGACCCTGACAGCAGTGAAAAATTGAGGGGAGAGGGTGAGCAGAGAGTTAACAAGGAGAACCTCGAAATATCCAGGAAGCATGAAAACTGGAAACCACACCGTAGAAGGAACGTTGTTCCTGTCGAGTGACCAATTCCTCATTTGACTAATAAAAGAGAGAGAGAGAGAGAAAGAGAGAGAGAGAGAGAGAGAAATTGAGACATGGAACTAAAATGTTCTGGGTAGATGCTAACTTTGAGACAAAACAAAGAGAGGCAAAACTGGGAGATTTTGCCCTTCTAGTGGTAGGAATAGCCGCATTCCAATTTTAATGGGAGTCATTCCATAGAGAGCTCCATGGTAAATGCACAGAGGAAGAAACAAAGTACATATTCATTCATTCACATTTGGTTCATTTTTGTATATCTGGTTACCTATCAAGCATAGTATCTGTACATAGTTGAGATGCAGCAATTCACCCATTCATTCATATGAGATATACAGCATTTATTAAGCATCTGCTACATTCTGGTGATAACGATACAGCAGTGAAGAAAACATAGCTCCTCACAAAACTTACGTTCTGATATCACTAAAATGATTGCATATTCTGGCTGCAACCTGGGGAAACAGTGATCTAAAATATTAATTATCAAGTGCCCAGATTCTAAAGCCAGTTGGCCTGGGCTTGAAAAGTATTTTGCCCCATTAACTCTCTGTGTGGTTTTGGACAAGTTACTTAATCATTTTGGGCCTCAGTTTCTTTATCAATAAAATGGGGATATAATGAGTTAATACGTGTGTGTGTGTGTGAAAGTTAATATAAGTGCTCAAATCAGTGTTTGACACTGATAAGTGCCATATATATATGTCAGATATCCTTCTTGTTAAGAGAAATTAATCTTAATTTAACTCATGGGTAAATAGTTCTTAATTACAGAATAAAAGATAGAGACCAGGGAAATCAAGACAACAAAACTTGAGACACCAAAAGCAAATGGATTATTCATGTTTGTATTATTTGTTCAAAGTGGATTATAGAAGGAAAGAGAGAGCACAATCCAGTGGTTAAGCTAGTTATCCATATCTGTGGCCTGCAGTTTCCTCATCTGTGAAGGAATGAGAAAAGATGTCCTTTTTAGGGGTTCTGGAAGGATCAAATGAAATGATGTGTGTAAAATTCTTGGCACAAGGCATGGCTAAGGGTGAGCATTTATTAAATGGTGGCTATTTCAGTTGTAACCTGATTATATTGAGCTGACATCATTTATTTAATAGTTTTTGCCATTGCATTTCAGTTCAAGAAGGATTTAAGGAAACTTTCAATCAGAGCATTTCATTTCTAAAAACCATTAAACATTGGTCTCACAGGAAGAAAACGCTGCAACAGTCAGTCAAATCATGCATATTAAAAGTTAATGTTTTTCCAATGAAAAGAGACCCTTCCGGTAAGGTTTTTCAGTCTGTAAATTCTGGAGTCTAGATGGAATTGAGAGATGGTCCAATTAGTTAAATTTATACTTAGGATCAAATGCAACTAAACTTCCATAAACTTACTCTTGAATCACATCATGATCTATTTCCAATACTTATTATTGCTAAATTTTTGTATTTTTACATCTATGTTCACAAACACAAATGACTTTTTTTTAAAAAAAAGTCATATCTTGCTTGGGTAACAAGATTATAATTGACCTCATGAGTTAAGCTTCTTTCTTTTTGTATTTTCTAAAATGATTTTTTTTTTAAAAAAAGGTGGATGGTATTCCCAATTTATTGAATTGTTGATATTATTGGAAAACTATTTAGACCTAGTATTTGCTTTTAGTTGTTGTTGTTTATGAATTCCATTTCTTTAACTGTTATCTTTTGAATCAGAATTTTTCTTTTACAAATATTTGTACAAAAATACAACTATTCAGTAATATTTCAAATTTTTCAACATAAAATTACTCAAAATAGTTACTTCCATTTTTATCCATGCTAAATCAACAAATATTTGCTATTTTTGATATTAAATTTGAATTTCTTTTTTCTTCATTATTCTTGCCTAAAGTTTGAGTATTTTCAAAACTTGTGACATTATTACTCATTTCAAATTTCTGGTCCTTACCTTAACATTTTTCCTTCTTATTTTTTAGCATTTTACCATTTTTCTTTGTCTAGCTTCTTGAGTTGACCAATTTATTATTTTTCTGGAAAGTATGCAAACCTATAATTTCCTTCTGTTTAAATATACAACAAAATTTGGCATGTAGAACCTTCAGTGTCATTTAATTGTGAATAACTGAAATTTCCTTCATAATTCTTTCCTGATTTTCTCTGTATTTCAAGGGTTGATTAATAATTTAGCTCCTAAACATATTTTATATATACCTTTTGTTTTCATTTTCTTGTTGACTTTAGAACTGAAGCCAACTTTGACAGGAAGCTGCAATATTTGATTCTAATGTAGTCCTGGGAGTGATCTAGAATGCAATGTCCAAAATCTTTGGACTCACAGTCAAGCTTAGATACTCAGAGAGTCTCATATGCTTTAAAAAAAACTACATAGCAAAAGAATGTGCTTTTTTTTAATGTTCACATAAATTTAGGTAATTAAATGAAGGACAATTTCTCCCCTTTTTTGGAAGGAAACATCTAATGTTTCTGTCCTAGCTTCTATCAAAATTTCAAAATACTTTAATGAGTCTGAAATTTATAGGCCATATTATTTTCATAAGAGAAACAACATGAGTTCAAAGATCTGTGAGAATTTTATCAAGAAATAGTTTTTGCAAATGTATTTTTGTGTTCATACCCATAAAGAGGCATGAATGCCGAAGAGAAAAAAACTCGAAGACACTTTTTTTTCTTAAAAAAAAAAAGGCTTCACTCATCTTTTTAGCCACAATCTGTTAAAATCCTTGACATCAAAGTTGTTCTTCGTGCAATATAGCCCTTTTTTGAGAATTTGTTTACATTTATTTTTATAATACCAATATCATCTTAATACAAAGAAAAACTCTTTTAAAACCCTTAAGCTATACAAGTGAGAAAGTTGTTCCAATACAACTAGAACATTTGATTATTACATCTTGGTAGATATTGGATGTACTAACAAATTACTAAAAGTAAACAAAGAAAACTGTAAGACAAATATATAAATAAAAACAAAACACTCTGAGTTTTAAATTTATAAAATTTGCCTGAGTGTACTTGTTTTTTAGAAATGTATCAAATCAAGAGTTGCCATGTTTTTTACCGGATGATTATACTAATGCATTTGCAAACTGTGAAGATAAATTTATAACGAGAAAAACAAAAATGTAACTTTTTAAAAAGCAGTTTAGTTTTCTATTGAATTCCATCTGAACCACAAAGTTATAGTACAGTATCAATATGAGAGTAAATAAGTGATTATATCAACTGGGAAATGTTTACAAATCTGATGTGGTTACAAAATACTAAAACTTCTAGTCATGGCTTTAGAGATGACAGTTTAGGTTGTGCCAGTTTTCTACAAGCAAATAAAAATAGAACAGTTAAGGATAGCATTGAAAAAAAAAGTTTCTTGGTTTGAAGATATGCTGGTACTTTTAGAATAGTTTTTGGAAACTTCCTTTTGAAAGCAGTTTCTTGGCTTTGAGGAAAGTTCTGTTTCTCTTAATGGTTTGATAACACTGAAAAGGAAAATGCAGTTGATTACTACCTGTTTATCTCATATTTATGATTTTAAATATATCTCAAATATATTTATGATTATCTCTTTGTTCCCACCCCTACCTCCCCTTCTATCTTTCTCTGTTTCGTAGAAAAAATTATGACATCAACATCCAAAGGAATTCTTCGCCCATTTTTAATTGTCTGCATTATCCTGGGCTGTTTCATGGCATGTCTTCTCATTTACATCAAACCTACCAACAGCTGGATCTTCAGTCCAATGGAATCAGCCAGCTCTGTGCTGAAAATGAAAAACTTCTTCTCCACCAAAACCGATTATTTTAATGAAACTACTATTCTGGTGTGGGTGTGGCCATTTGGGCAGACCTTTGACCTTACATCCTGCCAAGCAATGTTCAACATCCAAGGATGCCATCTCACAACGGACCGTTCATTGTACAACAAATCCCATGCAGTTCTGATCCATCACCGAGACATCAGCTGGGATCTGACAAATTTACCTCAGCAAGCTAGGCCACCCTTCCAGAAATGGATTTGGATGAATTTGGAATCACCAACTCACACTCCCCAGAAGAGTGGCATTGAGCACTTGTTTAACCTGACTCTGACTTATCGCCGTGACTCGGATATCCAAGTGCCTTATGGCTTCTTGACGGTGAGCACAAATCCCTTCGTGTTTGAAGTGCCAAACAAAGAGAAGTTGGTGTGCTGGGTTGTGAGTAACTGGAACCCTGAGCATGCCAGGGTCAAGTATTACAATGAGCTAAGCAAGAGCATTGAAATCCATACCTATGGGCAAGCATTTGGAGAATATGTCAATGATAAAAATTTGATTCCTACCATATCTACTTGTAAATTTTATCTTTCCTTTGAAAATTCAATCCACAAGGATTACATCACGGAAAAGCTCTACAATGCTTTTCTGGCTGGCTCTGTACCTGTTGTTCTGGGACCATCTAGAGAAAACTATGAGAATTACATTCCAGCAGATTCATTCATTCATGTGGAAGATTATAACTCTCCCAGTGAGCTAGCAAAGTATCTGAAGGAAGTCGACAAAAACAATAAGTTGTACCTTAGTTACTTTAACTGGAGGAAGGATTTCACTGTAAATCTTCCACGATTTTGGGAATCACATGCCTGCTTGGCTTGTGATCATGTGAAAAGGCATCAGGAATATAAATCTGTTGGTAATTTAGAGAAATGGTTTTGGAATTAAAATTTTTCATCACTTGCACACTTGATAAATATTTTGATGAAATATCATCCAAGTATTGAGGATAAGAAGAGATGCAACATACTACTATTGTGTCACAATTTATTTTTATCACCCTCTCTAGGGTAACATGTATATTTTGGTGGAGATTTTTAAAAGCTCAGCATGAGCAATCATTCCATTTGGTTTTAAATTATCCTGTATATACCTAATTATGTGCACTGGAGAGTAATTTATTCTTCATTATCATTTGTAAACATTGTTTTTTCACATTTTTGTAGTTGTCTATAATGTAAGCTTGTGGTTTGATTATTGTTTCTACACTGATCAGCTGTTTAATCTATTTGGGAAATGAAGGTGCACATCTTAAAGTATGAAAAATGTTCACTGAGTATTATAATGTCTAGTTCCAACTTTGTATACTATAACAAAGGAAGAACATGTTGCTATTGAATTCTAACCTCTTTGACTCTGAAGTTGAACGAAGTGTTTAACTGTCTCTATTTGATCTATTTTTTACCTGTTTACCACATTTGTGAAGGTGAAATTGTTCATGGAGTGAATAAGAAATATACGAAGCAGAACTGTTCTATTCAGAAAGCTATTAGACTTCTCATTTATTTTCATTAAGGTGATTTGCAGCTACTTATTCTCATGATCTTAAATTATTCAAGTATTTTTAAATATACAGTTTGTTGTGATTTTCAGCACCTGGGAAGTAATCCCAATAATACTTTAGAAAATTGAAGACAGTTCTCTTTCTGCTACTGATAACACTCATTGTCATAATAAAACAAATAATTTCCTCAAATAACAAAGAAAAATGATACCTATATATTTATAAATGGTGTCATTTATGAAGAATGTTTAATTACTTATCAATTTAAGATTTTTTTTCTGAAGCCCTATTATTTAAAATGGTCTTATTTTGCCATATGGATATAAGATTTGGCTCATAATGATGAGCCCTATCATTTGATTTGAGTTCTATCATTTCAGAGAGCCTAAATAAAATTATCATCAAGGAATTAAATACAAGATGTTAAATACAATAAAGTGGGGATATATAGAAAACACACAGTGTTAGCACAGAGTAAGATCTCAATGCACATTTGTTGGATGGATAAATAAATGCAATTGAATTCACAGAAAAATGTTTGTTTCAAGGAACTGATAGTTCTACTTTAGAAGTACTAATTGGAGATGACTTTTTTATCCCATTTTGGTAATTATTCATACATAGCACATACGACCATGATGTTCAGGGCTTTACAGAACCAAAATAAACCTACCATTACATGAAAATTTTGAAGAGTATATTCCTGAACTTGCAGCTGCCTATAGCATTCTCCTCCAGAAGGCTAGAGAAGAGGAGAGCTGGATATAAGCAGAGACAACAGGTGAAAAAAGACGGGCCACTAAGGATTCTTCAAGGAAAGCATTCCTCAAAATAATCTTTAGTGCCTTTATTCCATTCAGGCCAAAAATCCATCCAAAAATTAGAATGTTCTGCGGACATCCGTTTGGGTCTATTTGTGACTTATTCCAGTAGTCCTATTACAAGTTGACATCAGCAAAATTCAAAAAGAATTCAGTAAAAAGGGCATAGATCCAGCTACCCAGACTATCTTGTAAGAGAATAAGCTCACCCTAGCACCAGAAAGATTTGAGCAGAGGAATATTCCTGTAATGAATAGAGGATTGTTTGATTCTCAGGTATATTTCTTAAGCCAAAATTGAACGCAGTGTCAGACACTGCCTTAACACCCACAGAGATAAGATGAACAAGGTACTATCACTGCCTAAAATGAGCTTACAATTATGTGGACAGACATACAAAAGCTTCCTTTCAATTCAGTCTGAAACTGTTTACATGCATGTGCTACTCTCAATGAAGTTTGTATGAGTCAATGCTGATTTAATGGGGGAAAAAAGTAGCAAATTTCCCCAATTGCTTAGCTGTTTGACATATTTCTGAGTTGCAAACCTTGTTAACTCTTTTGACCCAACATATTATTCTCTCTGTATTACCTCTTCTAACCACAATGCATTAAGAAATAATATTTTTATGTGGATGTCCTCCTCAATAAGTAAAGATCTCCATCCATATTTAATTAATTGGTAAGACAGTCAAATTAATACATTTACATTTATTTGTCAAATTTTTGACCTGTAAAAAGCATAGAGATCTAAAGAGGATACACTGCTAACAAATTTAGAAAGCACCTGCTTTTTTTGTTGTTTGTTTTGTTTTTTGTGATGGAGTCTCACTCTGTCACCCAGGCTGGAGTGCAGTGGCATGATCTCAGCTCACTGCAACCTCAGCCTCCCACGTTCAAGCGATTCTCCTGTATCAGCCTCCCAAGTAGCTGGGATTACAGGCATGTATCACCATGCCTGGCTACTTTTTGTATTTTTAGTAGAGATGGGTTTCTCCATGTTGGCCAGGCTGGTCTTGAACTCCTGACCTCAAGTGTTCCACCTGCCTCAGCCTCCCAAAGTGCTGGGATTACAGGTATGAGTCACTGTGTCTGGGCCACCTGCTTTTTTGAAAGCAGAGAAGCATTCAATATTATTTCAACCTGCCTTGGCTCTAGTGAATGTTCATGATTTGAAAGGACTGAAAGACCTAAAGGCATTGTCTCTATTGTTGACTACAAATTTAGGCTCTTTGTTGGACTATGACTATAATCACACACTGATAATATGACCCAAGTCAAGGCAGTACTACTAAGTGTCTAACAGGTGCATTGAAACCCCATTACTAAGTCCCAGAAGACTGTTTCCTAAATTTGAAGTGGAATAATTAAACGACCCAGTGGAACCCTTTAGCTCTGGGTCCATTGATCTGTGAGTTTTAGGGCTAGAAGGAATTATAATTTTGTTGTTTATAATTGCTATAATATAAAAATTATAATTGCTTTTCTTTCTACTTATGAGTTAACTAGATCCAGAGGTATCTATTCAAGACACACATTCACACACACATACACACACATGCACACACACATCACAGCTAGTGACAATAGTTAAGATTAGGACTTAAGGATCCTATTTCTCTTAATCCCACTTTTTTTTTCAATTGCATTCCTACCTTATCATAGAATTATGTCTCAATTTTTACAAATGTGAATGTCTTATTGGTATTTTTAGGACCTATAGAATGGTATACCTCATGTAGAAGAACTTCAACTTTTGAAGGTATACAATAAATAAAACATCAAACTTGTTAGCATTCGTTCTGGTTTAAATATTTTAGGAGTTGAGTTCAGCAGAAGGAAATGGGCTATCACTACATTTGAGTGAAATATAGCCCTCCAGAAAGTGTATGGTTCACAGCCACTCCTTTAATAAATCCTGTGGATTGCAATTCTTTGTAAGAAACTTATGGAAAAGATATGCTGATTCAACAAAATTGGTTTGCTGTTGATTATACAAACAAATAATTATGCCTGGAATTAAATTGTGGACACAAAAACGGAACAGACCGTTTAAAATGTTTTATTTCAAAATATCGAAAAGCTATTACCTTCAATACTCTAAATATTTAAATATTAATTACTGTAGTCGTCAGTAAGAACAAATAAATATTAACCATTATAGACCTTACTAATAAGAATATATACTGAATTGTCCACATCCAGAGTACCACACCCTGAACAAGAAAGACATGAGAGCCTGACAGCCATATATATTATGACAGCTGCATATCTGACAATATGAAGCAGAAAATGAAAAAAAAAATCATCTTGGGGGGAAACAAATACATGCTTAAAATATTTGTATTTACTGTAACACTCCTGATAATCTCAGATTGTGCAGAAATTTTTTTTTTTTTTTTTTATTGTGAGGGGCTTAGAAAGCTCAGAGCATTTGATGTGTAAAGCAACAGAATATTTAGGAATTATTTGCTGAGCCTTTCAATTCTTGCCTCCAATTGGAGGTTAAATATGAAAAGAATAGGAAACTATGCCTCTGATATTTTTGTCAGTCTATTTTTAAACTAGATTCCATGAGTCTTAAGGTAATCACCTAGAATTTTTTTTTGCATGAATTAAAGTTACCACAACTTTCAGGTCCTTACCTTATGACTGTGTTTGATCATATCTTTGAGCTCCCTTGACCTCTGATCTCATTTTAGAAAACTTCTTAACCATTACAATCAAGCTGTTAAATATAACAAACATCAGAACTTAAAGGATAAGCACAGTGCCTAATGTACAGGAGGGTCATATCAAATATTTGTTGAATAAACAAATGAAAGTCATTAGTTGTCGTGTAAAATATTTTTTAAGAGTAGTGATGGTGTTTATTGGCACCAATTGGAGATGATATTTTATATTTATTTTATTAGTCAGTTTGTCGCCTGGATGCAAAAGTAAGGCATTTTAACTCCTTTCTATCTTACCACATTGTAAATCATCAAAAGAAGTAACATCGCAAGAAAGATTAGAAAGGATTTGGATCACGTTAACATTCTATGTAAATATTAGTAACATATCAACTGTTTCTAATAGGAAAGAAAATTAGTATTTAAGGAGAGTATAAAGTGCAAGCACTGTGAAGGGCAGATATCTATTACCTAACCACATGGAGAGAAATATAATCTCTCTCCTAACTTCATTCCATTGTATTGCAATCAGTCAAGTAAGGTGATTTTTTTTTTTTTTTCTGGATGTCTCATTTAGAGATTTTGTAGCATTTTGTAAATGGGTATGCTTCACTACTTTCTCTCCTTTAGTAATTCATATTGAATGTATCCATATTCATATGCATTTTATAAAAGAGTTAACAGAACCTAAATAAGAGCCTGCTAAACTTGGAATATGAGTGCTACCCTAGATTATGAGTTCTACGGACTAATTTTGAAAAAGCCACCTAACCTCTCTGGACCTTGTTTGTAAGGTTTCTCCTAGCACTATTATTCTTATCTAAGATCAAATTTGATATATGCATGAAATTCCTAATGGAATTTCAATGACCATCGCAAAGTAATTTTTTAGAATATTCCGTACAGATTTCCTTCTCATTTCTCTGGGTAGATACTTAAAGTATGAAACTGATTATTTAAACTAACATGTGGAAAGAACCTAATCCAGAGCTTGGAATATAGAAAGTGCTCAATTAACTGACATCCCTCCTGTATTTCCTCCCTCCCTTTAGTTGTCTATGACTTTTGAACTCACTACTCCCTGACACCTTAACTGCCTGCAGAAAAATCGGTCTTATTTGGGGCATTATTTTGAAATATTTTAGAGTCTTCTGTACCATTCAGATTCTTATTACAAAAATCTGAAGATATTTATTGATGCAAAAAATTTAGGGAGTCATTGGAAATACCTAAGGCAATCCCAAGCTAACAATAAAATAGCATAATTTTAAGTAAGCTAGATTGAGTTCATTTAGAACATTTAGCTATTTTTTAACTCATAGTTAACATATGGCCATGCATTTGATTTACTTTAAAAATATTTTATTTAAAAATAACCTCTCCAACACCAGTTGCTTCCTCTCAGTTTGACTCAAAGCATGCTTCCTAGGTCACGTGACCTAGAATCACCAGAAGTGTTAACAATACCAATTTCTGGGCTTTGAGCCATGAAATTAGAATTTCTTCAAATAATCCATGCCCCCCTGCCATCCAAAAAAAAGAGCATGCTTTTAATACAATTCCAAAATTATTCGGTTTCTGCTATAACTGGTAAACCATCCTGTCCTAAACTAGCAGTTCTCAAACATGCATATGCCTTTGAAACTTCCTAGATCATCTGCATAAAAATCATTTGAAAGATTGTTAATAATACACAGCTTCTGAGTCTCTGGGTGTGAGAAGGGACCAGGAATCTTATTTTAAAAATCTCCCCAGATGGTTCTGGTGTCCTGCTAGTTTTGAGGTTTGCATCCCACCTGTTTAGATGGGAAGTATGCTATTACATATGAGGTATTATCTGTCTTTGGTTCACCTGGAATCTTCTTAAATACATCGGTAAAGTATTCTACCTCAAGATCCAAGACATTTTCTATGTCTAATTATTTCACACATGAGCATGGAACTCACCAGTCTTGTGATTTGGGGCAAGTTATTTATAGTCTCCAGACTTTTTTTCCAGTTGCAAGTTGCTTATAGTAGTTCACGAACCTGAATGCACATTAGAACCATCTGGAGAGGATTTAAAATTGCAGATGTCCAAACCCCACCTCCAGAGAGTTAATCTATTTAGTTTGAGGAAAATCCCAGAAGTCTAACAGGTATAAAGACTCCACAGGTAATACTAACGTGGGCATACCTCAGGAAATCACCAGTTCTTGTCCTGGAGGAACTTTTAGGAAAATAAAAGATTACACATCTTGAAAAAAATATCTCTAATTTACTTTCTAGGTTCTAACTGCATGTTTATATTTTGCAACAGGAAAGACTGGTCTAGACAATTACTGGGATATATGCTTCTGTGATCTACTTTTCTATTATATGTGTTTAAGAGACCACATTCTTGGGTTCCAAAGTCTCCTTGCCTGATAGCTAGAAGGGTAATTTGCAATTGAGATATGGAAAAGAATTGCAGCATCCAAATTTTTGACAACTACAGATTTAGAATTGAATCCAAGGTCTGCCATTCACTAGCTATGTGCAAGTTACTCAACTTCTCTTACCCTCAGATTTTGCAGCTGTAAAGTAGAGGTAGCATATTTCTGAGAAATTATATTCAAGTGACTAGATATCTGTTCAAGTGTTATCTTTTATGCTTATGAAAGATAATTGTGAGGAATCCAGGGCTATTTTCACAATTTGAATTCTAAAACTCTGAAGATGTTAAATAGGCAGCTTGTAGGAATCATTGAAATTTTATACAAGCCAAAGGAACAACACTCAGCAAAAGGGAAACAAATAAATCCAGCGCGGAAGCATAGATTCATGTTTCCCGTAATTACTAAGTAATGGAGGAGGTGTGAGGAGCTGGCAGTGGTGGTGAATAGGCATTGTTTGCATTACTAAATACATATACCATTTCTTAAAATAATTAGAACTCAAGCAGGCCTAATTTTCTCTCCCTGTTATGGGCAATCAATAAATTAATAGTCAATTTAACTTACTATCAGTTGGTATAGTTCATGTCACAGAATAGGATAGCAAGAAGATTCTCAGAGACCATTTTCTGGTAAAGAAAAATGCCTAGGAATATTTAACGGTTTGACTTAATCTATCACTTCAGCTGGTCCACTAGTTTTGACACAGGACTAGTTAATGATTTCTTAGGAAGTCTCCATCTACTTTTCATAAAACTAATTTTTAAAAAAGGTAAAAGTTATTTTAAAAATGTTAGGGTATAACTTCAATAAACAGGAATATTTATCTAGTGGTGCAGAAATAAAATACTTGTTAGCCAGACTGTGATTAAGGCTACCCTAATTGCATAATAAATAGTTTTGACATGAATAATCTCAATTGTTCAAGTGTACAATTTTAAAGCCGTACTGTGTTAGAACAAAAAAATAGGCTCAAGGAAAATTTCTATTTTTCTATATGAAAAAGGGAATGATATTCAAAATAGTATTTTTAAGTAGTTTCTAATTGTGTTCCTTTAAAGAGCATTAGAAATGTCTGTTGTGTCAGTAACATTAGAAAACTTCAAAAACTGATTTATTTTTCTGAGTTCTCTGGAAACCAATTTTGAATTAGTTGTGTATGTAAAGTAAGTTAAGTTATAGTTTGCTGGAATTTTATTGTGGAAAACAAATATAGGTTTTAACTGAACAATTTTAAGGGCCATTTCTACAGAAAGTTATGCTAATGTGCTAACTTTCTACACATGGCTGCATTCCATTTAGATTAATGAGGATTCAGGAAATAGTAAGGCGGGCTCTGCAGAAGCAGTATCCAAAGACTAAATTAAAAACCCAGGACTACTACTCATTATGTGAGAAATATGGGCCACAGTTACAATATCACATCTCTAGTCTCAGATTGGCCTCATTAGCCATCTTCAGTTCCTCAAATGAGATAATCCTGAAGATGCCATCCTTATCCAAGGTGAGATTGCCAGAGAATAGGAGCTCATCTAGAGTGGAATACATGTCCCCAGGGACTGTAATGAGCTCAGGCTTTTCATTTACTGGTTTTCTTCCTCAAGAGTCCTTAAGCAAATATGAAGACTATCTGATTATCTATGTAAAGCTGGAAGTAGTTTACTTTTTAGATAAAAGATAATCTATCTTGAATATTTCATATATGATTTTAAAATAATTATCAAAAAACAAAGACTGTCATGTTTGAGAACAAGATTTTACTTAGAAGGGGGAAAAAAAAAAGAACTTTCAGCTTATAGATGCTCTACATTCAAATCAATGAAAGCTCTTGCTCTGGAAGTCTAACAGGCTCTCTGTCATTGGAAATGGATACGAGGAAGGAAAATAGGGAAATAATGATGCCTTTTTATCCTTAAATAAAAATGCAAATCTTTAGAGCTATCGTCATTATGACAGCTTTCAAAACAATATATATTCATGTGCTTAAAAGAAAGATTGGGTTTGGTAGGAATCAGGGTTAAGGGAGTAATTGTGACAATATAAAAAATGGCATTGTTATAGAATCCCTAGGAGGTAAATAATGTATGAGATGAAGGTAGGAAGTAATGTATGCTTGCAGAAATGCAACTGGTCAAAATTGCTTGAATGAAATTGTTGAGATTAAACATCTTCATTATAATAATATGTCTCATTCTGATTCCAAGACAATATGAATGTAGAGAAGAGATTTTTAAATGGAAAAAGTAAAGAGCTGATAAGTCTATATCTAGATTCAAGTTCACAAAGCAGCAAAAACAAGAAAAGTGTCAATGAGAAACAAGAAGAGGAGTAGTAAACTAAGGATCAAAGCCCAAGTTTCAGTTTCACAATCTACTGTATAATTCACTAACATTTCTGGGCCATAGATTTTTAATCTGTAAAGGGAGTGTGATGGACTCTACATTAGAAGTACATGAGAAGCTCTTAATAAATCTTGATGAATTGGTTAGAAATTCCAATTTAATTAGCCTGGCACAGTACACGAACTGCCATATATTCTTGCAGTTTTTTTCTTACTGCTCCTTTCCATGTGGCCATGTCACTACAAGGGGTGGGGAAGAAGTTAACCTGTAATTGCTTCAGGAGCTCTGATTAAAAGGTTACTGAAGCAAAATACTGCAATGAAGTTCTGAAAATGAACAGTTGGGACTTTACATGATTTCTCTTTGTCTCATCCTCTCAAGAATGCACATATAGACACACATATGCCAATTTTTTTTATGTAATTCAAGTATAACTTTGAATAAAATGACTTATATTCAAGGAAGGTCAAAACTATTATTCTGAAGCAAAATGTGCCAATTCTAGCCAATATGTGAATTGTAAGGGTCAGTAATCCATAAACTATTTGGATGGTAATTGTATGTTTTATTAATGTGATGTAATTTTGCACTATTGTATTGTCATATTTAATCAAACTCTTAAAAATATCCTGAAACGTAATGCCAAATGTACAGTTTATAGGTTCATGTTATTTCTGATAAGAATTTAATTGCATTGTGCTAATAGTTGTTTATTGCTATTAACTTTCTGTGTATGTATTATTGCGATGCAGACCCAATAGGGTTATTTTAAGCACACTAATTAGTCATCTGGATTTTTATAGATAAAATCACACATTGATCAGAAATCATTTTTCTACTTATTTTTTTGTAGAGTATTTTTCCACAATTGAAAAAAAAAAACATGATTATTTTATATCAAACATCGGCTTTTCTTTAAAATCTTATTTTAGTAGCTAATGCATGTTTGAAATAAGATGTGTTAGAAATTATATGACTATATTAAGGTTGTGTTTATATTAGGTGAAAAAATGCATGCAGTTGGTGAATCATGCAGCTTTGGGGACATTTGCACTGCCACTCACACACAGGCTCTGTCTCAATCCATTTGCATGATTCACGTCCTTTCAAAAATCCTTTTTCAACATTTGGTAAAGTGAAAATGCTATTCTTAGTGCTAATGAGCCAAAAAACAATGCTGCATTTCTTTTTTCTAACCTCGCAGCATATTGTGGTAAATTTTCTCCCAAAACTTTATTTTTGGAGTTATTGTTGGCAATAAATACAACAAATTATTTGTTGGCAAGTGATACAATTTACTGTATAGCAACTTAATAGCATAAAGCATGAAGATGTGAAAATATCATCTTAACCAGTTTCATTCTATCAACATAATATTCTGGCAGCTTTTTCTATAACGAGAATGGTATATCTTTTTACACACTGCCAAAATCAGTACTACTGCCAGTCACCTGAGGTCAGGTCTGCACAACACTAAATTGGGCAATAACATAGAACATCTAGGCAGCCTTGACAGTCAACCAGCATAATCACTAGGGGAAGAAAAAGTAGGCCTACCCTTTTACTTAGTAACTTAAGTAATAAAAATTGTATAAAAATACGAATGTTGGCTGCAGAGGAGCCTTTGCATGCAGATAATTTACAGCAGTCTTTGAAAATAACAAAAAATATTCCATTTAATGAAGGATTTGTTTTGTTTAGCTTTTCTCTTTTATTCAGAAAATATACCTGTGCTTTTGAAAGGGCTTAATTCCAAACAGGTAATATATGTGGATGAATCATCTCTCCTCCTATGAAATTAATCATTCATAGTAATATATTAAGGCTAGAAAGTAGCTCTTAGTGACTTAAAACATGATATAAGCATTTACACTGTTGGAAGGTAATTTCATTGCAATGCTATTAAAATGATGGGAATCCTATTTATACATTTATTTATTTATTTATTTTCAGAAGATTGGTTCCTTCCAGTTCAATTTAACAGCTTCAGTGAAGTTAGTATAATGATAAGAAAAAATTGACTCTAGCTATTATTCCAAGTGAAATTCATGCAGCTGAGTCCTGCTGCATTCTGGGAGTAAAGCATTAATTCAAAAGAGGAGTAGCCAGTCCTAGCACTGTAGATGCCAACTTTACCAACCAAGATATTGTATGTGTGTGACATTCAGCTAGCATTGATCTGGGCACTTAGTTTGCTACCACATTGTTCCCTTCATTGATTGAAACTGTAAATAACATAACACTTTAAGGCAGCTAAGCAAATATTTTAATAAGCCACGAAAGGCAAGATACCAGAGGAAATCTGTATATTCAGCTATTTGGAGAACTCGTGTTTTCCACAAATTAAACTGGAGATGTCATTTGAAATTTTCTTCCCTTAAACATGCTGTCACAACATGGATTCCTGCTCATGGATGTCTTTCTAGGCTTATAAATATACGGTGTGATTGCTATAATTTTGTGAAATTTTGTTCAGCAATTAATAGTGACTTCAGCAATATGTGCTAAGATTCCAAGGCAGAAATAAATGTATAAAGGATTTGAGCCTGTGTGTGTAAGAAGAAACTCTTTCTTAAGTCATATTTCCTAAATTCAGTGTAAGTATCTCGCTGATTTAGCACTGGAGTTATTCCTTGAATGTGTAAATAATGATGTTCTATTCTGACCTAATGAATTCCTGTAATGTGAATATTTAAAATAAAAGAATTCAATTTAAACGTGTACTAGCTAGTGCTGGTTATTTGTAATTCTTACAATCAAAATTATTCACTTGAGAAGATTTATTTTTACTTAGATGCAAATCTAGATTCTATATATATATTGAATTAAAATTTTAAAACTACATAAATATATTTTCCAGATTATACACTCATTACAAATACTGCATCAAAAAGGACAGTGTTCATATATAAAATGTTCTACACTGCTTTGTTTCCTTACTCTTGCATTGCTTTAATGGATTCAGGGCTGCAATTAGACCTGTTAATGATTTGGGCTTGTATGCATGGGGAATAGGAGAAACCATTCAACCTTCTCTATTCTGCCTTGATCTTGGCTTTGGAAATGTCTCACCTTGCATTCTGAATTATCTGCCATTCTACATACTCTTTTGGTTGTTTATATTCAGGCCTATAGAATCAACAATTACCAATATGCTAAGATCCCAGGTGTTTATATCCAGTTTCCTACTGTCATCGAACTTCCTGCAGATCCAATAACAGGGATAGCCCACTGTAAGGGAATGGAAACACCGAATGGCCTCTAAACTTTTATTTCCTTAAGGGCACTATTATAAATTATGTTGCCTAAGCTAAAAACTTGGAATTATCCTGAATTCTTCTTTTTCCTTTTCCCCACATTGAATTGACTATGAAATTTCTCTTAAATATGTCATTTTCTTCTGATCCACTGCATGGCTTCATTCAGTCAATAGGGCCTTCAATATTTCTTACGTGGAGCAAAGCAATAACTTCTTAAAGTCTCAAAAAATCTACACTCGACACTGCGACACTGCCACCACTGGAAAAAAAACAGAGGAAAAATGATACAGAGAGAATTCAGCTTAGAATGTTGATTAACCAGTAGTTTTTCCCCAAAGTCACTGATTAGGACTTTTCATTGGTTCCTCATAGCTTTTAGGATGAATTCTTTATTTGGGAGCAGATCATATACTGTCCTTTAACATTTGACTTATATTAAATTTTCTAAGCTCTTTTTCGCTCCCTTGTATTACCCTGTGACGTTTCGTCATCTGTGATACCTCTCACGCTCCCAGAGCTCAGACAGCTTTTCTGCCCAGTGAATTCTCAGCATCCGTAAGATTACGGTCAAGGGTCATATTCGTTGTGATGCAAAATACATTTCAGATGCAAAAGATATTTCAGATGTGTTCAAAGGCCAAGAGGCAAGTAAGGTTATTAGCAACATCCTGGAAGAAATGAGTTGTGAGACTGTCCTTGAAAGAAGAATTTAGTTAAACAAGCAGAGAGGACATGTGGATAGACCTTCCAATGAGGACATGAACAAGGTCTTGGGAACAGCATACGGTGAATAAAAATGGCTCACTTTAGTTGTATATTCATGAAAAAGAATAGTGTTAGATAAAGCATTAGTGATTTAAAAATGAGAAGGTCAGAATACTTGGAGCTTGACACTCAAACTGATAAATGTAAACTAGGTTGGTTGATTTGAATTGAGTTAGTTTGATTTGGTTCATACTGCTGCATGATTTAAAGTCACCGAATAATTATGAGCAGATGTATGGGTGTGTGCAGAGCCGTGAAATGTATCTTTTTAAAACTCTAAATCATTAAAAAATGTAAACTAGCATCATAACATCTTATCCACCCTCATGGCTAGTTCCAAGGTGTTTCAGTGGTCAATGTCTCTCTTTGGCTGGGGGAAACCATGTGGTATCGTGGCTCTGAGTGTTTGGGTTCTGAGGCTGGACTGCTCACATTCTACAGCCCTTCCACTTCCAGTGGTGTGGCCTTGGGGAAGTTATTTCACCCTTCTTCACCTTAATTTTCTTGAATGAAAAGCAGGAATAATGATACTTTCTCCTAAATTGTTGTAAAGATTAAATGAGTGAATGCACATACATTATTTAGAACATTATCTGACACTGTAACACTCGATATCTCAGCTATTATTTTAAAAGGAACACAAACATTTTTACAATACACCTTTTCTTCAGTTCCACCGGTCACTATTAAATCATTGTCTTTTAACATATTGTTGTTGTTCTTGTTAAAAACATAGATCTTCAGGCCTAGCATGGTGGCATGTACCTGGAGTACTAACTACTCAGGAAGCTTAGGCAGGAGGACCATTTGAGTCCAGGAGTTCGTGGTTGCACTAAGCTGTGATTATTGTGCCACTGCACTCCAGCCTTAGTGACAGAGTGAGACCCAGTCACTCTATCACTTTGTTTTGTCAAAACAAAACAAAACATAGATCTTCAAGTTACTGCTGTATTCTGTCTATTCTAGATAGAAGGTGGTTTTCCTCACAGAGAAGAGTCCTAGAACATGACCGGATGCTTCCTACAAACAGGAGGAATATAAATTTTTGATAGCCTATGCTCAGTAGTTAGGTACTCTGAAAAAAAACTCCACACTGAACACATTCTGATTTGGGAATTACATCTGAAGTAAGCTGGCAATAGTGATAATTCAGAATTTCTCATATTGTAAGCAGTCCAACAACCTTTTTTGAGCATAGAACTGGCTTGAGAGAAACTGAAACTCCTTTCCAGATGGATGATGGAGTTTTGCTCTCCTTGTCTTTTGTTTTCACTCTATCTTATACTGTAAAAAGGATTTTTAAAAAATTGGAATACCTTTATCAACAGAAAGATTGCTCTAATTCAGGAGAAAAATATGCCCAATTACCCAAAACCAGCAAGGACACAAATACCTATAACATACAATCTGGTAAAAGAGATCAAATGGATTATTCTTGAAGATTCAATGTCCATTTGGGATTGCCAGATTCTGCCAAAATGTTAAATATTATGCCCCAAAGCCAGAGGCAGACCTAAAACTCAGGATTTTAAGTATTCAAAGCCAAATTATATCAAGCCAAAATTCTAATTTTAGAGTATAAGAGTTTAGAATTACAAGAAAATATTTGTATGGCCATTTGGCCATTTATTAAATTTGTCAACACACGTTATTTAGTGTAGTAAATGACCATGTTTGCAAATGATCACACAGACTGAATACTGCATCAAATGGTGTCCCTTAAGTCTATGTCCCAAATTATGCTAGTGCCAATGTTTTTTATCTTACTTCTTTCTCCTTGCCCTCAACCTAATCATCTCCAGGCTCAAATGCCTTTACAACATAACCTAGTTGAGTGTAGTGAAACAGGACAAACTAGAACCTGTGACCTAGAATTACTTTTGCCAAGTGAAACATTCCAGGCACTAGAGAGGTAGACCCAAGCTGTAGGTGCTAAAAGGAAGTTTATTCTAGAAAGTTAAGTATTAATGTGATTTCACAAGTTAGGGAAATAGACAGCAAATGATATTCCAGGGACAGACAAGTGATTAGAATAAGGTAGAAAAGAGAAACAAATGCATATACTATATATATGTGAAATGCAGTAGCAAAAAAACGGTAGCAGAACATGGCATAGAAGGTAGGAGCAGATATCAGGAAGAAGAAAAGGAGGGGAGAGGGAGTGGCTGGGATCCCATTCATCTGAGAGAAGGCTCACCAAGTGCAGATGTGGATATTACAGACATATACGTTTTATATTCTCTACTAACTACACTTTAGGATGTCTATTTTTAAAAGATCACCTCAGGCCAGGTGCGGTGGCTCATGCCTATAGTCCCAGCACTTTGGGAGGGAGAGGTGGGTGCATCATTTGAGGTCAGGAGTTCAAGACCAGCCTGGCCAACATGGTGAGACCCCGTCTCTGTTAAAAATAGAAAAATTAGCTGGTGGTGGTGGCAGGTGCCTGTAATCCCAGCTACTTTGGAGGCTGAGGTAGGAGAATCCTTTGAACCCAGGAGCTGGAGGGTGCAGTGAGCCAAGATTGTGCCACTGCACTCCATCCTGGGCAGCAGAGTGAGACTCTGTCTCAAAATACGTAAAAAAAAAAAAAAAAATTAAAAAAAAAAGCCTCAGACTAAGCAAGAAAAAAAATTAAGAAGATAACTGTTTTCTTTACTTTATAAGTAGGAAAAAGTACTCTTTCGATCCTTACTAGGATCAAAATAGCAACGATCATTTTACTGTAGAAATGAACTATAACCATAAAATCAAACTATATCTCTTCTGTGTGCATGTCTGTGTGTATGTGTGAATGTATGTATGTGTCAGTTTAGAACTAAAGTGACACAAGATAGTGCTAGTTTATTCATTCAGTCTTTGAGAATTGCATTTCCACATTTTTTAATGTTTTAACTTTCCATTTTATAAGAACTACAGAATTATAAAAAAATTAAAAATTTTTGCAGGGTTCTGCTATAACCCTCATCCAAGGTTCCTTAACTACTAACATCTTGTCAAATGTTAACATAGTTTAAAGATCAAAAACAAAAAGTTAGTACAATATCATTAACTAATCTATAGACACAACCTGAATTTTACCAGTTGCCCCACAAATGACCCTTATCAGGATCAGGATCTAATCCAAGTTCACACATAGAATTTAGTTGTCATGTCTCCTTAATGTCTTCCATTCTGAGACACTTCCACAGTCTTTTCTCTTTTATGACTGATACTTTAGAAGAATACTAGCAGTTATTTTGTAGAATATTACTTTTATTTTCTTTTTTTTATTGTACTTCAGGTTCTGGGATGCATGTTCAGAACGTGCCGGTTCGTTACATAGGTATACATGTGGCATGATAGTTTGCTGCACTCATCAACCCATCATCTAGGTTTTAATGCCCTGCATGGAGTAGGTATTTCTTCTAATGCTATCCCCCCACTTGCCCTCCACCCCGCAACAGGCCCCAGTGTGTGA
Source organism: Piliocolobus tephrosceles (assembly GCF_002776525.5). Classification (NCBI taxonomy): domain Eukaryota; kingdom Metazoa; phylum Chordata; class Mammalia; order Primates; family Cercopithecidae; genus Piliocolobus; species Piliocolobus tephrosceles. The sequence goes on along the minus strand of NC_045438.1, from coordinate 76,207,182 downwards.
TGTTCCCCTCCCTGTGTCCATGTGTTCTCATTGTTCACCTCCCACCTATGAGTGAGAACATGCGGTGTTTGGTTTTCTGTGCTTGTGTTTGTTGAGAAGGATAGTTTCCAGTTTCATCCATGTCCCTGCAAAGGACATGAACTCATTCTTTTTTATAACTGCATAGTATTCCATAGTGTACGTGTGCCACATTTTCTTTACCTGGTCTATCATTGATGGGCATTTGGATTTGTTCCAAGTTTTTGCTATTGTTAATATTGCTGCAATAAACATACATGTGCATGTGTCTTTATAGTAGAATAATTCATAATCCTTTGGGTATATACCCAGTAATGACATTGCTGGGTCAAATGATATTTCTGGTTCTAGATCCTTGAGGAATCGCCATACTGTCTTCCATAATGGTTGAACTAATTTACACTCCCACCAACAGTGTAAAAGCATTCCTATTTAGCTTCTGCACAGCAAAAGAAACCATCATCAGATTGAACAGGCAACCTACAGCATGGGAGAAAAATTTTGCAATCTATCCATCTGACAAAGTACTAATATCCAGAATCTACAAGGAACTTAAACAAATTTAAAAGAAAAAAAAAAGAAACAAAAAACCACATCAAAAAGTGGATGAAGGATATGAACAGACACTTATCAAAAGAAGACATTTATGCAGCTAACAAACATGAAAAAAAGCTCATCATCACTGGTCATTAGAGAAATGCAAACCAAAACCACAATGAGATATTATCTTCTCCAGTTAGAATGGCGATCATTAAAAAGTCAGGAAACCACAGATGCTGAAGAGAATTCACATTCAAATTGTAAGGAATTTTACAACTTTACAGCTTGTAAAGTAGTTATTCAAATCTACTTATTTATTTATTTATTATAGGTGAGATTTTGCTATTTTGCCCAGGCTGACCTTAAAACCTGGGCTCAAGAGATCTTCCAAAATCAGCCTAATGAATAGCTGGGACTACAGGAGTGTAGAACCATGCCTGGTCTCATTTACGTCTACTTTCTAAAATGGTCAATCAGCAAATGTTGTATCTTCAATCAGATCCAGAAATAAAAATGTTAACGTGCTTCTCACCAGGTATCTTAGAAAAACAGCAGAACTATTATTTAGAGTTCCCAGTGAATTAAGACAGAATAAGATATTTTTCAACAAGTCTGAAACCCAAAATTCTCCGATATTGGCACCGTAGACCCTCAATAGTTACTTAATAACAGGAAATATGCAGATGAAAATCTTTATTCTTCCTAAAAGTAGGAGACAACATTGATTTTATGTTGCATCATTTATTTCACCTGAATTATTCAGAAAACTTTATGCAGTTAATCACTATGGATTCGTGTTTGGATTATTTCATAAGAGGTGTTTTATTTATAGTCACTTAATTTGATGGCAAAGTATTTCCAGTTTTGCTGGGAATGTGATTTCATGTGAGTTTTCTAACTCACAAAATTCACCTCAGAATCTTCTTATTTAATTTGTATCAATCAGTCAAAATTTTCTAATTATATCCTGATGGGCCAAATCATTAATTTATTTATAAAATTTTAAAGTAAAATAATAAAATTCATGATTTCATTAAAATAATTAAGCAAGCACATTAACAATCTCTGTTGACACTATCTTTAGTTTTGTTACTAAACTATTTTCTGATTTCCAGCTTTTATACATGATACATAAGTGTGTCATGTTTCTACCTAAACCTCTAAATAAAGGATTTTTAAAACTTTGAATTTCTATGGGTTCATAGTAAGTGTATGTATTTACAGAATGCATGAGATATTTTGATACAGGTATGCAATGTGTAATAATCACATCAAGGTCAATAGGGTATCCATCGCCTCAAGTATTTATCCTTTGTGTTACAAACAATCCAGTTGTGTACTATTTTCATTATTTTTAATTGTACAATTAAATTATTTTTACTATAGTCACCCTGTTGTGCTAGCAAATACTAATTCTTATTCTTTCTATATTTTGTACCCATTAACCATCCCCACTTGCCCTCCCCAACCCCTCCACTCTTCCCAGCCTCTGGTAACCATCCTTCCACGATCTCCATGAGTTCAATTATTCTAACTTTTAGCTCCCCAAAATAAGTGAGAATATGCAAAGTTTGTCTTCTGTGTCTGGCTTATTTCATTTAACATAATGATCTCCAGTTCCACCCATGTTTTTGCAAATAACAAGATCTCATTCTGTCTTATGGTTGAATAGTACTTCATTGTGTATATGTACCCCATTTTCTTTATCCATTCATCTGTTGATGAATGCCTAGGTTGCTTCCAAATCTTGGCTACTGTGGGCCTGGCATGGTGGCTCATGCCTATAATCCCAGCACTTTGGGAGGCCAAAGCAGACAGATTACTTGTGCTCAGGAACTTGAGACCAGCCTGGGCAACATGGCAAACCCTATCGCTACCAAAAAATAATAATAACAAAAATTAAAAAATAAAAATTAAAAAAAATTAGCCAGGCATAGTGGTGAATTCCTGTAGTCCCAGCTACTCAAGAGGCTGAGGTGAGTGGATCAATTTCAGAGGTCGAGGTTGCAGTGGGATGTGATCATGACACAGCACTCGAACCGGGGTGACAGAATGTGACCCTGTCTCAAAAAATAATGGATAAAGAAAAAACAAACAAATCTTGGCTATTGTGAATAGTGCTCTAATAAACATGGGAGTGCAGATATCTCTTCAGTATACTGATTTCCTTTCTTCTGGGTCTTTACCTAGGAAAGGGATCATAGCGTAGCTCTATTTTTAGTTCTTTGAGGAACCTCCAAAGTGTTCCCCATAGTGGTTGTACTAATTTGCATTCCCACCAACAGTGCATGAGGGTTTCCTTTTCTCCACATCCTCACCAGTATTTGTTATTGCTGCTCTGTGGGAGTTACAACGCCTACAGAGTTGTTTGAGTTCCTAATATATTCTGGTTTTTAATCCTTTGGCAGATGGGTGGTTTGCAAATATTTTCCCCCATTCTGTGCATTGTCTCTTCACTTTATTGTTTCATTTACTGTGCAGAAACTTTTAACTTAATGTGGTTCTATTTGTCCATTTTTGCTTCTGTTGCCTGTGCCTGTGGGGTAAAGATGAGTTTTTTTAAGCTAAAAACCATTTGTTTAATCCAGTTATAAGAAATCTCATGTTTATATTGATTTATTGATCTCCACTTTTGAAATTTGAGAAGAATTTGAGGTTTTACCAAGTTCTTCTGTTGTAATAAAATTTGTGATTCAGGTATTTCTGAAAAAAATGCTAATAAGATATATCAACATGAGCTAAACTAAGCCAAAATGGGGGCTTAATGAAAGTATTCTTAAGTGGCTTAGAGAACTCAAGGTGCCAGGCCTTCTGAGAGTCCTGGACTTGGAACAGGGAAGCCTGCAGGAATCTCCATAGTGCTCTACAGGTATGGGTATGACTTATGTGAACAAGTTTGGATTTCTGCACATGTGTTTTGATGTGTGGGTTGGTGTGTGTGTGTGTGTGTGCACGTGCACATGCTCATGTGTAATTGTGTTGTGCATGGGTGAGGGGTGTTAACTTCTTTAATTTTTCTCATCTTCATGCCTTACTCTTTTCTCTGGATATAGAACTGTTATGTTTCTCAGTGTCCATGGGGGTAGACGAAAACTCAGCTCCATAATTCTGAGTTTGCAACTTGTTTCCCGTCACATACAGGCATTAACTGTCCCCTGCTTAGGTCAGTTATCTTTCCCCCAGGTAAGCACTCAGAGACAGGAAGTAATTTATCTGGGCAGACTTCCTTCTATTGGCTACTGCATCAAAATCTCTGTACAAAATCCCAAAGTTTGTATACCACAGTGATTCCAATAGTTCTTTCTCCAAAATAAAGACAAAAATCCTGGTCATATATAAATGATTATAATAGTAAATATAGACTGAGAATTTTCAGAGGGCAAGGTTGTATTCTAAGTACTTTACAAGTATTATTTCATTTAATCCTCCCAACACTACAGTTCTAGCATTACCTCTTTTTTTCCTAACCAAAATGTTGGGAAATTCACCCAACTTTACACAGCTACAAAGTGTGAGAGCTGGAATGTGTGAGCAGGTCATCTGTCTCCAGGACCTCAGTGCTCAACCACTAAATTCTACTGTTTGGAAACATTGGATTAAATAAGGTTGAACCAATATCTCATTGATTAATTTTTGCTGTAGGATTTCTTGTGACCTTTAATATGTTACAATCAATTATGACTTTCCCAGAGCAGGATATACCATAAAGTTTCCAAAATGTATATAATCGTTTTAAATCATTTTTATTTTTATGAACTACTGAAAGACACTAGTAGATGATTCCTTCTGAAATATGGCTATAATTTGCTTTTATTTCTGAGTTAATAAAATAATACATAAAAAAATTGTGTCATAAGGAAAACTGAACAAAAATTGAGTATATTCCTTTTCAGGTTTAATTTAAATTAGTTATAGAATTATCTTCTCATAGATTCTAAAATTAATGAATATTTCAACACTGGCAGAAAAATCAAATTTTGTGCAAACAACCCAACTCCTAAAATTATTCCAAAAAAATCAAGAGTAAAGAAGGAAAGAAGCTCATTTTTCAGACAAATAACTGGAAGCAAAATGTTAACTAGACCATATATGGGACATAATGCTTCAAGAATTTGTAGTTCACAGAAATAGTAACTTAGGAAGGGTATAATTCAGTTGAATTCTTGGATGATAAATATATAACAAGTCCATAATGGAATCTAAAGAAGCAGTTTCTTTCGAGAAGAAGTTTAGGAAAGACAATCTGTTTCCCCTCTCACAAAAAGCAATTAACTCATTTAACAAACATTTATTTGGTCCCTACTGGACTCAGGGAACTCTCCTGTATTTTTAGAAGACAACACATGAATACAGTGAATTTTGTCCTCACATCTTTCATGATATACCTTTATATATATATATAAAATTCACACACTCAGGGGAGAAACTGCATTCAAAGGAGAGAAAAATGCACATGAGATGATGAGGAAAGGCTTTAGAAAGTACATGGCATTTAAACTGGACAGGATGGACAGGGCAGGTATTAGGACAAGAAATAAGTGAATTGTAAGGAAAGGGAACACGATGACATGTAGAAAAGGTAAAATACAGGGCCAGGCACAGTGGCTCACACCTGCAATCCCCGTACTTTGGAAAGCTGATGTGGGCTTTCAAATCATGAAGTCAAGAGATTGAGACCATCCTGTCCAATACGGTGAAACCCTGTCTCTACTAAAAATACAAAAATTAGCTGGGCTTGATGGGTGCACCTGTAGTCCCAGCTACTCGGGAGGCTGAGGCAGGAGAATCACTTGAGCCCAGGGGGCAGAGGTTGCAGTGAGCCAAGATTGTGCCACTGCACTCCATCCTGGTGACAGAGCAAGACTCTGTCAAAAAGAAAGAAAGAAAGAATAAAGAAGAGAAGAAGGGAAGGAAGGAAGGAAGGAAGGAAGGAAGGAAGGAAGGAAGGAAGGAAGGAAGGAAGGAAGGAGAGAAAGAAAAGAAAGAAAGAAAGAGAAAGAAAGAAAGAAAGAAAGAAAGAAAGAAAGAGAAAGAAAGAAAGAAAAAGAAAGAGAGAAAGGAAGAAAGAAAGAAAGAAAGAAAGAAAGAAAGAAAGAAAGAGAAAGAAAGAAAGAAAAGGAAAGAAAGAGAAAGAAAGGAGGGAGGGAGGAAGGAAGGAAGGAAAGAAGGAAGGAAGGAAGGGTAAAATACAGAGAAGAAAAAGAAATAATTCAGATTAATTATAGTTTTTTGTCTGTAAAATGAGAAATAAGCAGTGGGATAGAGAATTAGTGGAAATGAGTGTATTCCCTAGGGCAGAAAGTACCAAGTAGACGGTGCAGTATCATGGTTATGAGCATGGGCTGCAAAGCCTGGAAAATGCCTTCCTGCTTCCAGTAGCAACGGTTCTCACTAGGAGTAATTTTGCTCCCCATGGGATATTTAGTAAATTCTGGAGACATTTTTAGTTGTCATAATTAATGTACTATTTAATATTTAATATTGTGATAATTTAGACGATTCAATGTAATACTACATTTAACTTTTACGACAGTGACATTATAGCTACAACACACTGCTTACTGATATTTAAAGGAAAAAATATCATGACTTTCATTTCTGAAATCAGTGAACTAAATGTTTCAGAAAAACTTTTCTGTTGAACATTAAGACGCTGCATGAACTGTAACGATCATCTTCTGAAAACAAATAGTTTGATGAAAAAGAATTAAAAGGCCAAGGCACTGGAAAGAATGTGAATCCAGTGATTTTAACTTGACAATTGAGAATATTTTACTCTGCATTATTATCTAATCATAATTGTTCACCACTAAAAGCTGAGCTGCTTTTTATTTCAGGCATTTCTAACATCATCACATGCCACATTTTGGGTGGCAAAAGTCAGCATTCAGGACCAATAAACAACGTAATCCTGCTGCACTTCACTGTCTGCTTTGAGCTGAGGTCCAAAGAACCACACTGCAGTATTAGGAGGAAAGAAGGAACTGCTCTTGTACAGACTGCAGTCAGATCATCTGGGTAGAACAGGAAACCTCATGCCCAAAGCACAGTTCCAAGTTATGTGGAACTGTGACCTCAGGTACCCAGTAGAAGCAATAAAAATGTTCTTTAAAGGATGATAAGTCATCCTGAGCTCCTGATTATTTTCTATAAATTATCTTCTTAAGACATTGTCTATTATGCAAAAATAAACAGGTAAATGAGGAAATTAATTATGGGTGAAAAGCAAGTAAAACTACTTCTGAAACGTCAACAGAAATAGATTAAAAAGATCCCTGAGTTGAGGACACAGAGTTGGTAGTCTGGAGAGGCAAAGGCAACCAGTCATATTTTCAAAGCACAGTACCAAATAGCAGGAGAGACAGAGACAGAGAGAGAAAGAGAGAGAGAGAGAGAGATTGAGATCTGAAGGTCTGCAGAGGGTTCCCGTATTCAGCTGAGAAATTAGCTGATGCTCTTTAAAACATGTATTTGGGGAAATTATCTGAGGCCAGGGAAAGAACAACCTCAAAGGATTCATGGGTACAATCCTTGGACATAATACAAGGCTGAGACTAGTTTGTGTTGCTACCAGTGAGTAAGGAAAAACCCTGAAATTAACAGGACTTTCAGTAGAGGATTCAAAATATATTGCCTCGGTAGGAGGAAATATTAACCCTTGAGTACAGGCTGCTCTGATTCTGCCTGACAAAACTTAAAAGCAATTCTTAACAGAACAAAACCATCTCCAAGTATTTTAACTGTGTCCAAACCAGAGTTCAAACATATTTACAGACTTAAAATGTATATATTATTCAACAAGATAAAATACTTAATGTCTGGCATCAAGTCAAAAATTAAATTCAAATTAAGTAGGAGAAAATAAATAATAAAAATGAGGACAGATACTAACAAAATAGAAAATGGAAACTTTATAGAGAAAATCAATGAAACCAAAAACTGATTCTTAGAAATGATTAATAAAATTGATCAATTTTTGGCTAGACTGGCCATGGAAAAAAGAAAGAAGACATAAATTACCAACACCAGAAGTGAGAGAAGTCATAGAACTACATATTCTAGAGTTATTAAAAAGCAAATGAGGGAATATTATGGACTACTCTACGCCAATAAATTTGACAACTTAGATGAAATGGAAAAAATTTTCAAAGACACAAACTACCAAGGCTCATTCAAAATAAAAAAAAATCTGAATAACCCAATATCTGTTTTCAAATTTTAAGTTTGTAGTTTAAAATCTTCCCACAAAGACATTTCCAGGCCTGATGACTTACTGGCAAACTCAACAAACATTTTCAGAAATTCAACAGGATATGTTTATTGTCTTTAGTGCAATGATGACTTCACAAGTGTATGCATATATCAAAACTTATGAAATTATATACTGTAAATATATGTCAGTTATACCTCAATAATCTGTTTAAAAAGGATTTTTAAAAATGTGCTTCCAGTAAATAAGCAGTGGACAGTTCCCATAGGAATATGTCCAACATTTATTAAGAAAATGCAAATAAAATAATAATGAAAAATTATTTTATACCTCCCCCCAAATTTTAAAAGATCAAATAAATGCTCAGAAAATTGTGATAAGAATTTTATATTTAGATAGTGCTGGTGGAATCATAAGCTTTTTTACCCATATGGAAAGTAATATGGAAATACATGTCCTCAGTAGTTTCTTGGAAATTGCAATTTTAATCAGAATGACATATAACAAAACCATTTGTTTTCTCATCTACATTATAACAAAAGTACATTGAATGAAACAACTTTATTCGGGACCTGCTACATGTCTTTTTGCTTAAAGACATAGTTTTCAAGAACCTATCAACAAAGTGAGGACTTACTACATTGTAGTAATGTATGAGATAAATGTGTGTATGCGTGTGTGTATGTATCAGCTGTCATAAATAAATTGATACTTATGTTTCCAATAAACTTGCTTTTATCATAGTGTAAGAAAATGATTTTAACTGGATCAAGATGTTTAGCTTCTCTAATGGAAAGATAAATTTCTAGGTAAACCAAACATATCACATCTAAGTAGCTATTTTAAACACATGTTGCATATGGAAACAAGATGGAAAACACTGTATCATGAATTTATGTTTTGATTACCAACATTATTAAATTTGCCCTTGTGTGAAATATAATATTTAACCCTAAATCATTTTTTTTCAATATTTGAAAGAAGTTTACTTTTGAAGGGAATGTGTTGACTATAAACTAATGCTAACATGATTGCTTATTTTTTAGTGCCTGACACAAAGTTATGATTCAAAAATTATTATTCAAATGAGCTAAAAGCCAATTTAAGAATACAAAAAAAACTTAGAAAAAAATCGCTCAATTTTAATTTAGAGTCAAGAACAGATTCTATACTACAATGGAATCTAGGGAAATTCTTGGCACACTTAAGGAATACTTCAATGTTCACTAACTCCTCTTCTTCAAAAGTTATCATGAAACAAACATGCAAGCAGAGACAAAGTGAATAAATAATTTTCAAATGGTTACATTAAAAGAGAAATAGACAGCTGCTTTATAAAGCAAGAAATAATTTCAGCCATCTAATCAAATTCCTTCATTTTATAAATAAATTGGAGTTCAGAGAAGTCAAATGACTTTCTCAAGTTTACATAGCTCATGGTTTGCAGTCTTAATTCCGAATGTCGTGTCCATCTGTCTGTCATATCATGCTTCTATATCATGTCTAATAAGAAAAAGCACTCAATGAAGAATGCTACAAACATATATGCAATGATTAAGGCTAAAATGTTTCTTGCAAACCAAAACACAAAATGTATTTCAAAAATTTTTCTCCTCTTCATTAGTTAGGACATCAATTACTCATAAGTAGCCAGTAGCAAATTAAAAAACTTAGAAAAAAATTGCTCAATTTTAATTTAGAGTCAAGAATAGAGTCTATACGACAATGGAATCTAGGGAAATTCTTGGCACACTTAAGGAATACTTCAATGTTCACTAACTCCTCTCCTTCAAAAGTTATCATGAAACAAACATGCAAGCAAAGACAAAAGTGAATAAATATTTATTTATTTATCTTATTTATTACGTGTTGACCACCACTATTCTTCTTGCTCATCAAACCAAGATTCAGCCAAAATTTCCACATGAATGCAATTGTAACAAGAAAATAACACTGTAAATAATTATTGTACTGGACCGTTCTTGCATTTCTTTATAGAAATTTCTATAAAGAAATGCCTGAGACTGGATAATTTATACGAAAGGAGATTTAGTTGGCTCATGGTTCTGCAGGCTGTACAGGAAGCATAGCAGCATCCGCTTCTGGAGAAGCCTCAGGAAACTTCCAATCATGGCAGAAACCAAAAGGGGAACAGGCATGTCACATGGTGAATACAGGAGCAAGCAAAGGAATGGTGGCCACACACTTTTAAAGGGCCAGATCTCATGAGAACTCACTATTGCAAAGATGGCACCAAGCCATGAGGGATCTGCCTCCATAAGCCAAACACCTCCCACCAGGCCCCACCTCTAGCACTGGGGATTACAGTGCAACATGAGATTTGTATGGGGACAAATATCAAAACTATAGCATTTATTTTTAAACATTTGCATTTCAATCAACACAATGTTTTAATTCATCTTCCCTGATCTTCCATTTTTGGTTATTAATTAGCAAGAGGTCTTACATTTGTATTACATATGAAAGTATGGATAAAAATCACACTCATTTAACTAGGAAATATTTATTTAATTCTTAATTGCAAAAATACCTTCAGTAGAAACCGAAAAATAAAATGATAAGCTAAAAAAGCATTAATCCAACTATCTTCTTTTAGAACTAGAAGAGATTATACGAATTATTGAGTTTCAGTGTCTTCATTAAAGAAGAAACTGTAACACAGAGATTATACACAGCAGTAAGGCAATGATGGCAAGAACAGAAATATACTTCTTGTGTCTTGCTTATTCTTTCCTAAGATGGTTGAATATATCTTAAGTTATGCATCTAAAAATGTAAAGCCCCAGGATTGGGTTCTCAAGTTGATAACTGCATGACTATAAGCCCAGAATGATTCTATTGATAGCGTTTTCAATTCTAATCTACCTTTAGAATGTGTAATAAATAAAATAGGATCTTAGACACTTGCAGTCAAGCTTATCTCAGCTTTCCACCTTAAAAACTGAACTTACTGAATTTGCTTTATATATCACAAGCCAGGTCCCATCCAAGAAGAAAGAACAAACCCAATGATTGAAATAAAACAGAAAGCAATGGTAAAAACAGGAGGATATGAAAAAATAATTCTTTTAAAAGAAGCTTAATGTGCAAAAAATAGAAGTGCCATTTTTGAGAAGGAATAAATATATCATGAAGGTGGATGGTTATAATAGATTACAAAGAAGCTCAAGAAGCATAATTTACTAGAAACAAAAAACAAAGGCATACTTAACCACTGACAGAGGAAGAATCTTCTTTCATGCATATAATTAGCCTGGAGGTTCTGGTGGGAAAGAGATATAAGAATAAAAAGACATCTTCAATAAAAGATAAGGAAAGTCATTTTTGGCTCAAATGTCAGATGGCAAAATCAGCACGCATAGGACTTCCCATACACCTAGGGCTCCCACCACCATAGGTAGAATAAAATGAGGAAAAAAGTCCTCTATAAACACCTTGGGTTAGTAACTCACACATACATGCACATGCAGATATGCGCGCACACACACAGCCTCCTCCCCACACACATGCATACACAATTTGAGAAGAGGAGGAGGGCCGTGGGCAGAGACATTGCACACATTCTCATTCCTAGTGATGAATCAGTTCCCTAGGATAGGCTCCCATTTCTAGAGCTCCTAACAGTCACCATCTATGTTCTTCTAATCCAGGCCTCTTCCTGATTCCATTTCCATGCACCCCTTCATGGACTAGTGGGTTAGGATTCTAAAAATCTGTCCTGTTCTAGTAGATTAGTTTAAAACTATTAGTGTCACATAATTAAAATAAGTGAAGCAGTAAACTTCACTAATGGGCCCAAACGAAAAAAAAGATAGCAAATATTGAGAGAGATCCATCTGACCACCAAAGCCATCTTTCTAACTTCAAATAAAGAGTATTTAATATTAGAATCTAAGGATTATTAAATTTGGAATAACTGGAAATGAATCTGTTTTCAGATATATAAGTAGTAGGGCTTTTTCCTACTGAGTTTAATTATTGGCCTAGAGTTAATAAATACATATTTTGGCCAGATGTTCAATGGAATTATGGCAAATTATAATTAATATACATACGTATTGTCTTCACATGCAGATTACAGGATAAACAATATAGAAATACCTACACTCTGAGGTCATGGATTGTTTCTTCTTGGGCTCAGCACAGCCTACAGTGTACAACATCATCACAAGAAATAGCTTCCATCATCTATCATTCATTGCACAGCACTGAAAACTGAATGTCTTCCCATCTTACTAGTTTTTCTAAAAGCAACCATGGTGAGTAAATCCAAACAACTGATTTTCAGATGAAGAAACTGTGGCCTCTAACTAGAGGGACCCACAAATCAACAACATAGATAAATTTAAAACAATCTTCTTTGTGTTGTGGACATTCAAAATCCTCTTTTCTAGCCTTTGAAAACATACAATAAATCCCACAAATGTGTACGATTATTATGTGTTGACTAAAAATAAAAGGAAAAAAGAAACAGTCTTCTGACTCCCCTACATAGCATATGATAATACTGATACACAATACCTCATTCAGTGGCTCACATTATTCAGTGATGTGGCTGAGGTTCTCAATTCATTTTTTATCTAGCAACCTTGAGATTTTACACCACTTAAGTTTTATTACCTGGAAATTACATCTAATTTGTCTCCACAAATACATTAGAATCAAATAAACGTAATGTAAATCAGTAATCAGGTGGCTTTAGGATCATCTTTAATTAGACCTGCAGTAATTTGTCTAACAAATACATCACTGTACAATCAAATTAATGTATACAATAAATTCTAAAGTGGCTCCTCTGCCATTGGAAGACTGTAAAGCATGCTGCATATCAAGTAGTATTAAAGTGTTCTCTGGCCTGCAGCTTTTCCACAATGAGTGTTTTTCCTCATTAGGGAGTTAGTCACTAACTCAAGTTCCATGCATATTCCGCCTCTTGTATGGGTAACCCAAAGCCACAACATGACCAAAGATTTCCCATGTAGCTTTTAAGTGATGCTTTCCGCTAGTGACGTCTTGCCCAGCCCACAGCCTTTCTGTTATTAAAAATTCTCGTGGACTTATTTATAAATTTCAAAGGCCCCTCTGTCAGCCACAGCACTCCACCTGTGATGATGGAAGTCAGTAGAAGGGGAAAACTAATCAACGGCTCCTTCTTATACAAGAGACTCTTATGTAGAGACAAAAGTATCAAATAGATTAATCCTTTCTAAGCACTTAAAGCTTCATAAACCTACATAAAGCAGGGTCATATGGAGAAGGAACAGGTCTATCTTCAGCTCTCAAATGTATCTCCAATCTGCCTTTCAATTTATCAGAAGCACCTTTAGTAAAATGGAGTTACTACTTGTGTTTTTCACCCTAAACTAATAACTCAGTTATTTTCTTCAAATATTCTTTGCTTCAAAAATCCTTAAGACATCATGCTCTGTCAACTACTAACGTGTTTTACTTGTTGGCTCTACTGGTAACTTGTTCAAAGCATACTCCTAGGCTGCATTCTCTTGAAATATTCAGATAAAAATGCAGTTGCCATTCTTTCTAGCTACTCTAGAGGAAAAAAATGCCATTGCTCCTTATTAAATTTTAATGATTACAAGCAGATTACATTTAACTTTAACATAGCATGAAGATTTTATACATGATATGGAAAATTATTTATTTAATGTGTATAGTATTATAATTATTACTATGTGTATTTAACACTATCATTTATTGTATGAATACCAAATATGTGTGCTAGAGTAGGTCTTTCATTTACATTATCCTACTTAATACTCAAAAGACAAAACTCTATGCTGAATATTTTAGCTCCATTTTCCAGAGGTAGAAACTGAGTTTCAGAGAGGTTGTCTAAAGATAATTGGTTCATTGACTGACAGAACAGAACCCAGATTCATCTGACTACAAAGATAGCATCCTGTCTATTCAGCAATGCTGACTCTGTCCACGAAAGTTTTGAAGTATCTTATATTAGAATTTAAGAACTCTGTTTCTCCACTTTATTCAGTTACACATTCAAGTATTTTCTGAGATTCCTAAGTGCCAGGCAAGAAGTAGAGACAGGTGATGCAATGAAGAGAAAAACAGACCTGACTCCTACCCTAGTGAAGTTTACCAACTCATAATCACACAAATAAATAGAAATTGCCAGCTGTGACAAGTGCTATGTAAAAAGAGTGTGTATTTTTCAGGAAGATAGGTATTTGTAGTACCGCTGGAGCAGTGGGGTGAAAGGTATTTTCAATGAATGGAAAAGGCTCAGTGGCCAAAGCTAGGCTGGGACAAGATGAGACAGAGCAAAAGCATGTATGCAGTCAAGAATAGAGAAGGCCATGGCACAGGAGCAAACGGAGCCCTGCTATGAATCAGAACCTCAGGCTGCTAACATTAACTCATACCATTAACTCTCATCATTGTGTTTAGAAGGATAAATTATTGGCCTCTTCTTACCCAGGTGGAGATGGAAATTACAATGACTATCGAGTCCCAGAGCCAGGAAGCAGAAGGGCTGAGTTGAATTGGAGACTGCTTCACCTGAAAGTAGGCATGTTGTCACCACGCTACATTGCCTCAGAATTTGCCTTTTAGGCAAGCTGTTTTAGACAAACACACACAGGTGACCATCAGCTAAAGCTTTTCAAACTGATTAAGAACTTTGTGACAAGGTTTCACTGAAAAATCTCTTGAAATGACAGGAGCAAAAGGGATGAGAGATCTATTAAAAGTGAAAATCATTTTTCAAAAGTATCACTGATGTGAAATAACACTTGGATGTGAATTTGATAAACATATCAATCCTTGCCTCCTCTTTTTTCTTTCTAAACTTCAACTCAATGCACACTTTTGAAAGATTTGTTCAGAGAGAGGTTCCAAGATGGCCGAATAGGAACAGTTCCAGTCTACAGCTCCCAGAGTGAGTGACACAGAAGACAGGTGATTTCCGCATTTCCAACTTAGGTACCAGGTTCATCTCACTGGGGCTTGTCGGACAGTGGGTGCAGCCCATGGAGCTTGAACTAAAGCAGGGCGGGGCATTGCCTCACCCAGGAAGCACAAGGGGTCAGGGAATTCCCTTTCCTAGCCAAAGGAAGCCATGACAGACGGTACCTGGAAAATTGGGACACTCCCACCCTACTACTGCACTTTTCCAATGGTCTTAGCAAACGGCATGCCAGGAGATTATATCTCACGCCTGGCTTGGAGGGCCCCTTCCCACAGAACCTTGCTCACTGCTAGCACAGCAGTCTGAGATTGAACTGCAAGGTGGCAGCGAGGCTAGGGGAGGAGCGTCCACCATTGCTGAGGCTTGAGTAGGTAAATAAAGCAGCTGGGAAGCTCAAACTGGGTGGAGCCCACTGCAGCTCAAGGGGCCTGCCTGCCTCTATAGACTCTACCTCTGGGGGCAGGACATAGTCAAACAAAAGGCAGAAACTTCTTCAGACTTAAACGTCCCTGTCTGACAGCTTTCAAGAGATTAGTGGTTCTCCCAACATGGAATTTGCAATCTGAGAACGTAGAGAATGCCTCCCCAAGTGGGTCCCTGACCCCTGAATAGCCTAATTGGGAGACACCTCCCAATAGGGGCCAACTGACACCTCATACAGCCAGGTGCCCCTCTGACACAAAGCTTCCAGAGGAAGGACCAGGCAGCAATATTTACCGTTCTGCAATATTTGCTGTTCTGCAACCTCCGCTGGTGAAACCCAGGCAAACAGGGTCTGGAGTGGACCTCCAGCAAACTCCAACAGACCTGCACCTGAGGGTCCTGACCATTAGAAGGAAAAGTAACAAACAGAAAGGGCATCCACACCAAAACCCCATCTGTACATCACCATCATCAAAGACCAAAGGTAGATAAAAGCACAAAGATGGAGAGAAACCAGAGCAGAAAAGCTGAAAATTCTAAAAATCAGAGCACCTCTTCTCCTCCAAAGAAATGTAGCTCCTCACCAGCAACTGAACAAAGCTGGATGGAGAATGACTCTGACAAGTTGAGAGAAGAAGGTGTCAGATGATCAGTAATAACAAACTTCTCCAAGCTAAAGGAGGATGTTCGAACCCATCACAAAGAAGCTAAAAACCTTGAAAAAAGATTAGACAAATGGCTAACTAGAATAAAGAGCATAGAAAAGACCTTAAATGACCTGATGGAACTGAAAACCATGGCACAAGAACTATGTGATGCATGCACAAGCTTCTGTAGCCAATTCGATCAAGTGGAAGAAAAGGTATCAGTGATTGAAGATCAAATGAATGAAATGAAGCAAGAAGAGAAGTTTAGAGAAAAAAGAGTAAAAAGAAACAAACAAAGCCTCCAAGAAATATGGGACTATGTGAAAAGACCATATCTACGTCTGATTGGTGTACCTCAAAGTGACAGGAAGAATGGAACCAAGTTGGAAAACACTCTGCAGGATATTATCTAGTAGAACTTCCCCAACCTAGTGAGCCAGGCCAACATTCAAATTCAGGAAATACAGAGAATGCCACAAAGATACTCCTTAAGAAGAGTAACTCCAAGACACATATTTGTCAGATTCACCAATCTGACAATTTCATCCTTCAAAGATGAAATGAAGGAAAAAATATTAAGGACAGTCAAAGAGAAACCTTACGTTACCCACACAGGGAAGCCCATCAGACTAACAGCGGATCTTGCCGCAGAAACTCTACAGGCCAGAAGAGAGTGGGGGCCTATATTCAACATTCTTAAATAAAAGAATTTTCAACCCAGAATTTCATATCCAGCCAAACAAAGCTTCGTAACTGAAGGAGAAATGAAATCCTTTACAGACAAGCAGATGCTGAGAGATTTTTGTCACCACCAGGCCTGCCTTACAAGAGCTCCTAAAGGAAGCACTGAACATGGAAAGGAACAACCAGTACCAGCCACTGCAAAAACATGACAAATTGTAAAGACCATTGATGCTAGGAAGAAACTGCATCAACTAATGAGCAAAATAACCAGCTAAGATCATAATGAAAGGATCAAATTCACACATTACAGTATTAACCTTAAATGTAAATGGGCTAAATGCTCCAATTAAAAGATACAAACTTGCAAATTGGATAAAGAGTCAGGACCCATCAGTGTGCTGTATTCAGGAGACCCATCTCATGTGCAGAGTCACTCATAGGCTAAAAATAAAGGGATGGAGGAAGATCTACCAAGCAAATGGAAAACAAAAAAAAGCAAGGGTTGCAATCTTAGTCTCTGATAGAACAGACTTTAAACCAATAAAGATCAAAAGACACAAAGAAGGCCATTACATAATGGTAAAGGGATCAATTCAACAAGAAGAGCTAACTATCCTAAGTATATATGCACCCAATACAGGAGCACCCAGATTCATAAAGCAAGTCCTTAGAGACCTGCAAAGAGACTTAGATTCCCACATAATAATAGTGGGAGACTTCATCATGCCACTGCAAACATTAGACAGATCAATGAGACAGAAAGTTAACAAGGATATACAGTAATTGAACTCAGCTCTACACCAAGTGAACCTAATAGACATCTACAGAACTCTCCACCCGAAATCAACAGAATATACATTCTTTTCAGTACCGCATCACACTTATTCCAAAATTGACCACATAGTTGGAAGTAAAGAACTCCTCAGCAAATATAAAAGAACCACAGTACAATCAAACTAGAACACAGGATTAAGAAATTTACTCAAAACCACTCAACTACATGGAAACTGAACAACCTGCTCCTTAATGACTACTGGGTACATAACGAAATGAAGGCAGAAATAAAGATGTTCTTTGAAATGAATGAGAAAAAAGACACAACATCTCCAGGACACATTTAAAGCAGTGTGTAGAGGGATATTTATAGCACTAAATGCCCACAAGAGAAAGCAGAAAAGATCCAAAAATTGACACGGTAACATCATAATTAAAAGAACTGGAGAAGCAAGAGCAAACACATTCAAAAGCTAGCAGAAGGCAAGAGATACAGAGCAGAACTGAAGGAGATAGAGACCCAAAAACCCTCAAAAAATCAACGACTCCAGGAGCTGGTTTTTTCAAAAGATCAACAAAACTGATAGACTGCTAGCAAGACTAATGAAGAAGAAAAGAGAGAAGAATCAAATAGGCGCAACAAAAAATGATACAGGGGATATCACCACCAAAACCACAGAAATACAAACTATCATCAGAGAATACTATAAACACCTCCATGCAAATAAACTAGAAAATCTAGAAGAAATGGATAATTTCCTGGACACATAGACTCTTCCAAGACTAAACCAGGAAGAAGCTGAATTCCTGAATAGACCAATAACAGGATCTGAAATTGAGGCAATAATTAACAGCCTACCAACCAAAGAAAGTCCAGAACCAGTCAGATTCAGTCAAATTCTACCAGAGGTACAAAGATGAGCTGGTGTCATTACTTCTGAAACTATTGCAATCAATAGAAAAAGAGGGAATCTTCCCTAACTCATTTTATGAGGCCAGCATCATCCTGATACCAAAACCGGGCAGAGACACAACAGGAACACAGAATTTTAGACCAATATCCCTGATGAACATTGATGCAAAAACCTCAATAAAATACTGGCAAACCAAATTCAGCAGCACATCAAAAAACTTACCCACCATGATCAAATTGGCTTCATCCCTGGGATGCAAGGCTGGTTCAACATATGAAACCAATAAATGTAATCCATCATATAAACAGAAACAAAGACAAAAACCACATCATTATCTCAATAGATGCAGAAAAGGCCTTCAACAAAATTCAACAGCCCTTCATGCTAAAAACTCTCATTAAAGTCGGTACTGATGGGATGTATTTCAAAATAGTAAGAGCTATTTATGACAAACCCACAGTCAATATCATACTGAATGGGCAAAAACTGGAAGCATTTCTTTTGAAAACTGGCACAAGACAGGGATGCCCTCTCTCACCAGTCTTGTTCAACCTAGTGTTGGAAATTCTAGCCAGGGCAATCAGGCAGGAGAAAGAAATAAAGGGTATTCAATTAGGAAAAGAGGAAGTCAAATTGTCCCTGTTTGCAGATGACATGATTGTGTATTTAGAAAACCCCATCGTCTCAGCCCAAAGTCTCCTTAAGCTGGTAAGCAACTTCAGCAAACTCTCAGGATACAAAATAAATGTGCAAAAATCACAAGCATTCTACACAATAATGGACAAACAGAGAGCCAAATCATGAGAGAATTCCCATTCACAATAGCTTCAAAGAGAATAAAATACCTAGGAATCCAATTTACAAGGGATGTGAAGGACCTGTTCAAGGAGAACTACAAACTACTGCTCAACTAAATAAAAGAGAACACAAACAAATGGAAGAACATTCCATGCTCATGGATGGGAAGAATCAATATTGTGAAAATGGCCATACTGCCCAAGGTAATTTACAGATTCAATGCCATCCCCATCAAGCTACCAATGACTTTCTTCAAAGAATTCGAAGAAAACTACTTTAAGGTTCAAATGCAATCAAAAAAGAGCCCACTTTGCCAGGACAATCCGAAGCCAAAAGAACAAAGCTGGAAGCATCATGCTACCTAACTTCAAACTATACCACAAGGTTACAGCAACCAAAACAGCATGGTACTGGTACCAAAACAGAGATATAGACCAATGGAACAGAACAGAACCCTCAGAAATAATGCCACACATCTACAACCATCTAATCTTTGACAAACCTGACAAAAACAAGAAATGGGGAAAGAATTCCCTATTTAATAAATGGTGCTGTGAAAACTGGCTAGCCATATGTAGAAAGCTGAAACTGGATCCCTTCCTTACACCTTCCACAAAAATTAAGTCAAGATGGATTAGAAACTTAAATGTTAGACATAAAACCGTAAAAACCCTAGAAGAAAACCTGGGCAATGCCAATCAGGACATAGGCATGGGCAAGGACTTCATGACTAAAACACTTCAAAAGCAATGGTAACAAAAGCCATAATAGACAAATGGGATCTAATTAAACTAAAGAACTTGTGCACAGCAAAAGAAACTACCATCAGAGTGAACAGGCAACCTATAGAATAGGAGAAAATTTTTACAATCTACCCATCTGACAAAGGGCTAATATCCAGAATCTACAAAGAACTTAAACAAATTTACAAGAAAAAATCAAACAACTCCATCAAAAAGTGGGCAAATGACATGAACAGACACTTATCAAAAGAAGACATTTATGCAGCCAACAGACACATGAAAAAATGCTCATCATCACTCACCATCAGAGAAATGCAAATCCAAACCACAATGAGATACCATCTCATACCAATTTGAATCGTGATCATTAAAAAGTCAGGAAACAACAAGTGCTGAAGAGGATGTGGAGAAATAGGAATACTTTTACACTGTTGGTGTGTGCAGTAAACTAGTTCAACCATTGTGGAAGACGGTGTGGTGATTCCTCAAGGATCTAGAACTAGAAATACCATTTGATGCAGCCATCCCATTACTGGGTATATACCCAAAGGATTATAAATCATGCTGCTATAAGGACACATGCACATGTATGTTTATTGTGGCACTATTCACAATAGCAAAGACTTGGAACCAACCCAAATGTCCATCAATGATAGACTGGATTAAGAAAATGTGGCATATATACACCATGGAACACTATTCAGCCATAAAAAAAGGATGCGTTCACGTCCTTTGTAGGGACATGGATGAAGCTGGAAACCATCATTCTGAGAAAACTATTGCAAGGACAGAAAACCAAACACCACCTGTTCTCACTTATAGGTGGGAATTGAACAATGAGAACACTTGGACACAGGATGGGGAACCTCGCACACCGGGGCCTGTCATGGGGTGGGAGGAGCAGGGAGGGATAGCATTAGGAAACATACCTAATGTAAATGACGAGTTAATGGGTGCAGCACACCAACATGGCACATGTATACATATTCAACAAACCTGCATGTTGTGCACATGTACCCTAGAACTTAAAGTATAATTTTTTTAAAAAAAAAGAAAGATTCATTCAAATCACCTCAGTTCCAGGGAATGCTGACGGTTTCACTGGAGTTCCTTCAAATTGTTGTAGACTAGGAATCCAAACAAATGCCAAGTAACTATGTCAGTAAGAGTAGATGTAGCTGCAAATATTTCCAAGTGAGATAGTGCAACTATGCATCTGCTGGAATACATTCATTTCTCCTTGCAATAGAAGTAAGTTTGATCTAGGAAATGTGGCGCATTTATATGGAGATTTCCAGTATCTCATAAAACTAACATAAAAGTGTTTATATAAGACCCATATCCTACACTTGTATAAAAATTCCTTGTAAGAAAACTTGTGCTTCGTTGTGCAAAATGCCTTCTAAAGCATATCACAGGAGTGCTGGGATCATGACCTAAGCTGCTTCAGACTCGTTTGAACCCCTCTGGAGACTCTTCTACTGACCTCTCAGCCTCCAGATTAATACTTTAACTGAAATGACCTTGTTTCTTATAGTTATTTCTGAAAAGTTTCCTCATTCCTTAAGGTCCAGTGTAAATAATGAATATTTTAGGAAGCTTCCCAGATGTCCTACGAATTATTTTTCCTCCCTACACTCCCAAGAGACTTTTTCTATCTTTACTATTACACTTATTCCTGAGTGATGTATTAGAAATGTATCCTATCTCCTCTATAAAAAATTCCTGAAGGTCACAGAAGGTACTTTCCCACCTTCCCTCAACACAGGGAAGTGTACTTACTGCACTTAGTGTACTAAGACTATATTTGTTGGCTTGTAGACTTTTCAATCTTAATGATCTAATTCTATACAGCCACACATTTGCCTTCTTGTTTATAACTGTATGTCTTATGTACATGACTTTGGAGTTACAATTTATCATGTTGAAAATTATAATATAGTTATCTTGAGGATAGCTAATTCTTTATTGTCTTCCCATAGTGCATACAAAAGTGCATTTAACCTATCCTAAATTCTGAATATATATACACACAGACACACACATGCACACACACCTCAAAAAACATTTAAAACATTAAACTTTAGTCAAACTAGACTGCTGTCTAGATTATAGGCACACTCACATGTTCATACTTCTGTCTGTCTCTCTGGATTGTTGACTAAGTTGTTTGTTTATTTGTGGAATAGAGATTAGAAACCCAACAATTCTCTAAAAGTACTTGAAACACAAAACAAAATCATCTTTACAACATTGTATTCAAATACTTCAGAGCCGATAGGAACCTTGGGCACTGTGAGATAGCCTCTTAGCTTCATAGACGATAAAACCAAAGTCAGAACACAGAAAAGTGCCTCTTATTCAATGATGAAATCAGGAGTCCTGACTTCCAATCTGCTGCCCTAAAATGTCTGATACTTGTAAAATGTAACATGTTGACTTCAATAACTCAAGAAAATAGTTCCACAATTCAGAAATATTTGGTTTAAGTATATATACACACACACACTTTTTTTTTTTTTTTTTTTTTTTTTTTTTTAAGGACAGGGTCTCACTCTATAACCCAGGCTGGAGTGCAGTGGCACAATCATCACTGCGACCACAAAATCCCAAGTAGCTGGGGCTACAGATCTGTGCCAGCACGCCGTGCTAATTTTTTGCATTTTTAGTAGAGATAGGGTTTCACCATGTTGCCTAGGCTGGTTTCAACTCCTGGACTCAAGGGAGCTGCCTGCTTAGGCCACTCAACATGCTGGAATTACAGGTATGAGCCACTGCACTCAATCCATATTTATTTTTCTGGGGAAAAAAGAAAACAACTTTATTGAGGTATAATTTATGTTACATAACTTACATCTAATTTAATTTTACATTTCTAAAAGTTTTGAAAATGTAAGCCGCTCACTTTTAGAGAGCATTTTACTCTCACCAAAACATTTCATCAGGCCCATTTTCAGTCAATACCACTCCACTGTCTGAGTCTAAGTGACCACTCATCAGCCTTCTGTCATTGTAGTTTTTGCTTGTTTCCGACTTTCATATAAATGGAATCATGTGAATGTACTTTGTCTGACTTTTTTCATGTAGAACATTTTTTGTAAGATTTATCTATGCCATTGCTTACATTAGTAGTTCATTTTTAAAAAATTAGCAAAACTTCAGGCTTTATTTGATTTTCACAAGTTTTCCATTAAAATCAACTGATCACCACCATAGTGGTCAATTGGGAAGAAAAATACAATGCACTGATTTGGTAAAGAGTATAGATATAGAGTCAGACAAGTATAATTTGGACTGGCATTAATTTTTATTTTAATTCATACTGGCCGTATATGACATTAGGGAACTTATTGACTTCCACTAACTTCAGATTCCTCATTTGTGAAATAAGAATGATAATCCACAATGCAGAGCTGGTTTTCAGATTAATGAGATAATACATATGCATGTTTAACTTAGCACAAGAACTCAATAAAAGTTTGCTAAATAAAATTATAAAACAAATAAGGAGAAAATACAGCAGACCACCTTAACATGAGATACTAAGAAGTCACATAAAATAAAACTAACATAATTGAAGACATTCACTTATTAATTCAACAAGTAATTATTGAATGACAGTTTTGTGCCAGGAATTGGTGCCAGGCATTCTGTATTGGCTCCACAAAATTTACATTCTAATATGAAACAGAAATGTGTACCTGTGTGTGTGCAAATGGTGATGAATACAATGCATAAAAACATAACAACCAGGTTAAAGGGACAGTGGTAGAGGGTGCTCTATTACATTAGATAGAGAAAATTATGTAAGGTGACATTTGCACACATAATATCTGTCCGGAATGAATTAAGGAAGCAAGTCATGGTTTGGGTGAAAGCATTCAAATTCAAGAGAAAAGCAGATTAAAACCCCAAGACTGGTGTGAGTTTAGTATTTTGGAGGAAAATCAAGCAGTCCTATTGTGGAAGAGAAACACAGGCTGAAGTGCAGAGAACAAGGAGGCATCAGTCATAAGAAATGAGAAGAAGTAACCAGAGGCCCAACCATGTAAAGTTGTACAGACAAGATGAAAGGTTTTAAATTTCATTCTAAGTATGATGGGTCATAACAGACTGTTTTCAGCAGTAGAGTGACATGACCTAATTTATGTGTTAAAGAATCACCAGTGTCTTCCATTTCTAATATAATGGCAGAAAAGATATAAAGAGAAATACATTCAGGTACAATGCACTTTTTTAAAAGAAAGCTAGGTGTAAAGTAAAAGAAATCAACAAATGTCAGAAATAATAAAAATCTATACTCTGTGTTTTGGAGCTGCACTTACTCTCAGATTGGCTCTCCATCTCTGGTAGATTAGAGCTTGGGCTTTAACAAGCTGAGTGTGCTGAGGACAGGACAAAAAAACTGAGGAGGTCTAATTGGAGATCACTGATAACATTAGAGGCACAGGAGTGTAGCTTACTCAATGGCTCGGCCAGAAAATAAACCCTCAAAAAAAGAGACTATCCAGTCAAGACCAAGACCTGAATTTGGCAACAAAGAAACAAAAAATTACTCATTGAGATTACAAGCTCACATTCACACAGGTTTAACTCTGATTTCATACTAGTCTAATGGGCCCAAAAAAGCACAAGCTGCAAATTTATCACCATGTTTCTAACTTTTCCATACATCAGGCTGAAGCAAATAAATGAAGACACATAGAACTCAGAATTCAAATAATTTCCAGAGTTTCAAAAAATGTGAGCTCACAATGAACATTTACTAAGATGTAAGGAAACAAGCCAACATTACAACCATCAATAACAAAACCAAACTACAGAATCTGCACCACATTAAAAAAAGATATTGGAATTATCCAGTCCTAAATATAAAGTAAACATTCTTACTATGTACAAACAAATAAGGGGAGCAATGAAAGCAGAAGAGTAACAAAATTGGCAGGTAGGTTTGAAAGAAACAGAACAAAACAGAACTGTTGGACACAAATATACTAACAAAAACAATATCATGGATTAACTGCAGACAAGAAAGTGCTGGAAGTAAACTGGAAAACACATCTAACAAAATTACGAGGCAACACAAAGACAAACAGATAAGAAAGAAATTATGAAAGAAGAGTATGAAGGCCTAATATAAGACTAACTGAAGGTCTAATATAAGACTAACTGTAGTGCCAGAAGGAAAGAATAGTAAAAGGTAATGGTTAAGAATTTTTTTCAGAAATGAAGAAACAGTTCAATTTGCAAATTCAGAAACTCCAATGAAACCTAAGTGAGAAAAATTAAAAAGAAATCCATACCAAGAAATATACTAAAAATGCAAAACACAAAAGAAAAAAATGTAGTATGAGCAACTGTCAATTTTTAAATATATCATAAACAAAGTAAATATAATTAAACTGATAGCTAATTTATCAATGCCTATAATAGAAAATGGAAGAATGCTATTTTCAGATATGAGAGAAACTAATCATCAAAGTAGAATTCTGTACTGACAAACAATCTTTCAATAGCAAGATTGAAATACAGATATTTTCAGATCCTGTTAAAAAAGGAATTTCACTACAACTACTTTATAAAAATTATTTCCAAGGAATCTACTTAAGAAGGAAAGAAAATGATCAAGAAAATATGTGCAGGATTAAAAAAACACATGATGAGCAAAGAAAAATAGGAAATTGGGCAATAAAGCTATCCAAGTATTGACTACTATTAAAATTATAATACTGTTGCTATATAGAAAATAAACATAAAAATTTTTAAAAAAAGAAAAATCATATTTACTGGAAGTATTAACCTCCTAAATCAGTGTAAACAAAATTGGCTTCCTGGCAAAAAGGCCTTACTAAGGATAGAGCTATATTGTAATGTTTCAATTCACAGGATGATAAAATTCTAGATCTTTGTGAACCTAATAACAAGGATCCAAAATACATAAAGCAAATGTTTATAGACTTCAAGAAGAAAGTGATGGATATGTCAAGATAATGAGAAAAAATGTACACATTTCTATCAATAATTGACGAAGTAGAGAAAATAAAAATGATTTTAAAAGTTTTTTTAAATCACAATCAATTCACTTTACTTAATTGGCATATATTGAACCACAACAGCCAGCAACTGGAGAACATTCTTTACTAAGCATACAGAACATTAAAAAGTACTGACAATTGACTGTGTAAATTTTTTGGACATATTTAATAAAATCTATATCATAAAGCTGGTATCATCGGGCTATAAGTCAATTAGGTTAGGAAATAAAAATAAGTTAAAAACAATATATTTAGTAAATTTTTTTAAGTCCTTAATAATTTATGGATTAAAGATGAAATTGTAATTGAAATTAGAAAATAATTAGAACTATATGATAGTAAAACTTCTTTTAACTTTTTAGGATACCACTAAATCAAAACATAGGAAAATTTTATTCTTAAGTAAACTCATTTTGGAAAAGAAATAAAGTTGAAAATTAATGAAGCACATAAGACATTTGAAAAGAAAATATAGAATTAATATACATGAGAAAAAATTAAAGAAATATAAAACTTTAAAGCTACAATAAAGATGACAGACAAACAAAATTTGGCTAATATTAAGACTAATAAAATTGCTTAATATTTTGCAAAACGGATGAAGACATATTAAAATATAAAAGAGAATATGGGCCCGGTGTGGTGGCTCACTCCTGTAATCCCAGCACCTTGGGAAGCTGAGGTGGGCAGATCACCTGAGGTCAGGAGTTTGAGACCAGCCTGGCCATCATGGTGAAACCCTGTCTCTACTAAAAATCAAAAACAAAAACAAAATGCAAAATTAGACTGGCGTGGTGGTGCACACCTGTAATTTCAGCTACTTGGGAAGCTGAGGCAGGAGAATCACTTGAAATCGGGAGAAGGTTGCAGTGAGCCGAGATTGTACCATTGCACTCCAGCCTGGGCAAAAAGAGTAAAACTTCATCTCAAAAAAAAAGAAAAGAAAAGAAAAAGAGAACATAATGCTAAATTCAGGCAAAATTAAAACATAATAAAACAGTTTTACGGACAAATTTAGGTCAGTATATTTGAAAATTTAAATGAAAAGAAATTCATCTCAAATATAATTAACAACATTGTCTCAAGAATAAACAGAAAGTCTGAACTGTCTTAGTAAAGAAACTGAATCAGTTTAAAAACTTTTCCATAAAGAAAATATCAAACTAAACATTTTTTCCAGTCAAATGCTACCAATTTTTCAAGAAACAGCTTATTCTAATTTGTAGGATATTGTGTGAAAATAGAAGATGCAATACTCCTGGACTCATTTTAAAAACCTGGTATAATCTTGATTCTAAAATTAAGTAAGAACGATATGAGAAAGAACTACTGTAGTTCAATATTTCTCATTAGTGTAGAAATAAAAATGAAAAAAATTAAATTCCAAAATATATTTACAGCTGGGCAAAGTGGCTCGTGCCTGTAATCCCAGCACTTTGAGAGCCCAAGGCGGGCATATCGCTTGAGCTCACTAGTTGGAGACCAGCCTGGGCAACATGGTGAAACCCTGTCTCTACAAGAAATACATAACATTTGTGTGTGGTGGTGTATGCCTGTAGTTCCAGTTACTCCGGAGGCTGAGGTAGGAGGATCGCCTGAGCCAGGAAGCAGAGGTTGCAGTGAGCAGAGACTGTACAACTTTACTCCAGCCTGGGCAACAGTGAGACTCTGTCTCAAAAAAAAAAAAAAAGAAAAGAAAAAGAAAAAGAAAAATGTACATTTACTATATAATCAACAAGTTTGTTTCATCCCGAAAATAGAACAATAATAGGAAGTCAAATAATTTATTTCACCATATTAACAGATTAGAGGAAAATAAATGATCATCTGTACAAATGTAGAAAAATCATTAAAAATCAAAAATATTTATAATTTAAGAAGAAAACCAAATCTCAGAAATATAACAAATAAGGAACTTCCTTATTTTGATAAATGATACCTGTAAAAACAGCACTTCTACCATATTTCAATATTAATAATCAAAATCATTTTCTTTTAAATTAGAACTCCTACCATTACAAATTTCATGTAATATTGTATTGAAGATGCTAACTAGTACAACTATTTTAAAAAGACATAAGTATTGGAAACAAAGAAAGATCTGTAATTATTTGCAGATGACATTTTTGCCTGTACAGAAATCCCTCACAATATTTAAAAGATAATTATTAGATTAAATAATATAATACATAAAGATTGCTGAATATAGGATGAGACACAAAATGCAGTGGCATTTTATTAAAAAATAATCATAAGGTGAAATTTACTAGGAATATATCTACCCAAATATATATAAGGTTTTATGAAGAAAGTCATGAAGTTTATTAAAATGAGAAAAGACCTAAGAAAGGAAAAATAAATCATTCATGATTAGCAAGAAAACATTTAATGACATTTTAACAAAAAAGCAAATCGAATTTTTCATGTTACATGACAAGCTGTTTCTAAAATTTATGCCAACAAACGCAGGGTCAAGAATAGCTAAGACCCTCGAAAGTAAAACCAGAAGAGGAGACATACTCTATAGTATGTACAGATTTTCAAAATTTATTAAGAATCTTTAATAGCTAAGATGCATTGTCATTGGCACAGAAAAATACAATGAAACAAAAGAACAGAGGGAGGAAATTGGAGACAGATATGTGCACATATAAATTTGTTGAATGATGCACATGACATTGAAAGTCAGTGGGGGAAAGAATGGCATATTCAAAATATGGTGTAAGTTGAAGATGCATATCCCTGATAACTCAACCTTTCCACTCCTAAATTATCCTAGAGAAACTCTTACACATGTACATCAGTAAGTATGTGCAAGGATATCCATAGAACCATTGTTCCTAATGAGAAATAAATCAATAAATAGATAAACAGAACCAAAATGTCAACTCTATAAACAGATTGTAGCATATTCTTACAATGGAATAATATATACCAGTTAAATGAATAAATTATAGCAGTAAACACCAACAATGAAAAACTTCATAATATGTTTCATAGAAACAAGTTCAATATCAGGCAGAATAAAAAAATATATATTGTTTAATAATGCACATATATATGGAAACACATTTAAGAGAAGTAAAACAATGTCTAACATAAAACTTGGAATAGCAGTTGCGTCTGTGGTGGAAAAATGATGATATAAACAAAAGGGACACACAGATCCTTCAGATACTTTGGAAATATTCTATTCCTCAAGCTATCTGGTGGGTACCTGAGTGTATCCTTTAATTAATTTTTGTTATTTAAAATGTATATATAGTACCAATAAATATAAATTTTATAATATTGTATTTATTATTTTATAATAAAAAGGTAACAAAAATAAACGTGTCACTGGCTGAGACATGGAGAGAGTACAAGTGCAAACAGTCTACCAGTCTAAAGGCCATACAGTTGTATAGGCAGAAGATGGTGATGGCTCAAGAAGGCATGGTAGAGCGGACAGTGGAAGCAAGGATCAATATACGGAAGTATATGAGTGCTAAGTTAACAAGAGTTGCTGATGTAAAATGGAGTATTTTAAAAGAGGGTCAAGATGGCATCAAGGTTTTTGGTTTTAGTAACTGAATGCATGGTTGTTTTACTGAAATGAGAAGCACCAGATAATGATTTAAGTGTTTAAAACTGGAATGATAGATGGTAGTAGAAGAAAGCTAAAAGATAAGAATGTACTGGAAAAATCATTGTTCATGTGGTGGACAAAAGATTAATGTAGAAAATACATAAAGACTTTTAAGAATCCTAAATAAAAAGAAAAAAATACAAAAAGAAAAAAACAGGAAGGAATATGAGGAGGCAAGTCACAGAATAAAAAATGTAAATGACAAGTATATGAACAGTCACTCTTAGCAGTAATCAGGCAAATGTGAATTAAAAGAAGAACGAGATAGTATTTTTCAAAATTGGTTTTAGGGAAAATCTCTGTGATAAAATCCAGTGTTATCAAAAGAAGGGGAATGTTCACTGTCCTATATATTTTATATTGATATAAACTGATATATAACTTCTTGTAAGGTCATTTGTGATGGCTTTTGATTTAATATTTTCACTTTTAGAAATTTATTTTACAAATTTACCCACCAATGTACAAAAAGTACTTTTAAAGAAGAATTACATTTTCATTGCATTTACATTGCAGAATTATTTTATAGTGAAAACCAGAAAATAAGTAAACTTTCCAATGACAGGGCAATGATCATTTATATTATTATTAGAGGGTTCATCAGAAAAGTCTGAAATTCCCTCCAACACCATATAATAATTTTTCTTCTTATGGAAATAAAGAATTTTATATTATTTTGTTGTCCTAGGCAAAAGTTGGCAAAGTCATTGTTCCTTACATTCTGCAATATTCTTATACCTTTGTACTGAGGAGGGAGAAATACCATGAGCAAACCATCTGGTGTGTGTTCTTAGAGACTTTGCTGGCTCATCCTGTTGAATATATATTCCCCTAATCTATTTATACAATGTCAATACAGTTGCTTAAGTTCTAATGAAATTCCTTGGCACAGTAGTCCGTCTTATCCACAGGGGTATGTTCCAAGACCCGGGTGGATTCCTGAAACCACAGATAGTACTTAACTCTATATTTTCTCCTATGCATGCATACCTATGATACAGTTTAATTTACAAACAAAGCACAGTAAGAGATTAACAACAATAACTAATAATAAGGTAAAACAATTATAACGATGTATAAAATAAATGAATATGGTCTCTCTTTCTCAAAATATCTTATTGTACAGTACTCATCTATTTTTGGATTGCAGTTGACCACGGGCAATTGAAACCACAGAAAGTGAAACTGCGAATAA
The DNA here is from genome assembly GCF_002776525.5 of Piliocolobus tephrosceles. NCBI lineage: Eukaryota > Metazoa > Chordata > Mammalia > Primates > Cercopithecidae > Piliocolobus > Piliocolobus tephrosceles. The sequence continues at coordinate 76,176,609 of NC_045438.1, read as the reverse complement.
GCGGAGATTCCTGTATCTGGCCCTAGAAAGTTTTCATGTTGCAGATACTCACTGCCTCTTCATATGTATTCTCTGGCTAGAGATGCTGCTCTCCCAGGGGCTGTCCATGGTCTACTTCGGGCCTATGATTTTTACTCTATTATTCTAACATAGACTTCAGCTCTGTACATTTTCTACTCTAGTCCTTCATGCCAGTTTCTTATATAATGAGATATATAATCACTGCTCTTTACTTGTCTGTATATTAAACCTACAAAATCATCTTGGATAATAAGCAGAATGGTGGACATGGGAGCTATTTTAGTTGGGAAGACCAAGCAAATCCCACTTCAGGTGACATCTGAGCAGAGACCTGAATAAAGTAAGATATTGGGATACATGCAGCTCTGATAAAAGAGCATTAAATAAAGGGTAAACAGCAAATGCAAAGAACCTGAGATGAGAATTTTTAACACAGTGAGTTTAGGAAACACCAAAAAGCCATTGTAGCTAGAACAGAGTAAGAAGGTGGAGAGTGATAGGAGGTAGAGCCAGAGACACACACATGGGCAGATCATGTAAGATTTTGTAGGCCATGGTGAGGACCTTAGATTTTTTTCTGGTTATAACATAAAACAATTAGAGGGTTTTGGTAAAGGAAATCAAAGTATTTGATTTACATGCTTAAAGGTTCATTGCAGCCCAGCTGTTAAATGGAGAGTTGATCTTGGGGAAGAGGACAAGCAGTTAGGTAACCATCACCCTAGCCAAGGATAGAGATGATGATGGCTTAGATTAAAGTGCTGAATAACAGTGGTGAGAAGTTATTGGATTTATGATATACAATATTTTGAAGGTAGAGCCAATAGGTTTTGCTAACAGATTGTTGTGGAGCCTTGAAACCAAGGATGTACCAAGCATTACGTACAAAGGAGCTGAATCTCTGGGAGGATTGCACCTCTGGTGCGGACTGAGGTAAACTGAGATGCCAAGTATAATAGAATTATTTCTAAGGATCTTCTAAAAGCAGGTGGATTAACAATTCCAATTACAGCCTCTTCTTTGAGAGATTTATTTGCTTAAGCAATTATGTGAAAATAATTCAGAAAATGTTCAACAAGAGCAGAGATGAGCATGGAGACCTGGTGTTAGCCAGAGTGCACAAGGTTCCGGGACCTCTGATAACTCCACTCTGGATTATGTTGAGGCCAAAGGGAGGGAAGTGGTAAAGAGGCTTAGGGAGTTCCTTGGGTCACCCTTATATCCAAATAATGTATTCCACCACTTCATTGCCAACATAACATTGATTCAATTGTCTACCAACTTGTAAATTTTTTTTCAAATGAATTTTGATATTCTAACAAAGAAAATATTTCAGATGTCTTCAATAAAATAAAAATTGCGTTGCCTTTTTCTTATCTGTAGTACATAGTAGGCCAATCTTTAGAGAAAATAATAGTAACCCTGCAATCTGACAAATAGGTGTTCCATCTGGTTTTCCTTACCCTAATGAAAGTGTAAAGGGAAGCAAAATAAACTACTCTTTCTTTCCCGTGGAGTGACACCTACCTATCCTATGATGAATGTGTGTTGTTTCACTAGCTAATACCCTGTTCTTTGCAGAAGATCCCTATCCATATTCAATAGGATTTCTATGGGACTGCCTATAACATACTTCTTTTCCTCAATGGTAGTGAATATGCCCCATGACACGTGTCTGGTCAACCATGGTGCGTACGGTAATATAAAGGCCACATGGAGTAGCCTAGAATGACTCACTGCCCAAAATGATTGGTCTAAAAGGTGACATGTGTCTCAAGTTGCACTATTCAGAGTCCTCTATAAGGGTATATTTATCAACGTGGAAAGAAAAATAAGATTTTACTTTTCATTGAAAATTAAAAGCTGTAAATTTGATGTGAGCCAGAATCTCCTGGTGGTCTATGTCTATGACATAGAAAGAGTCTGAAAATAAAAAAGACATAGAGAAATGTACAGGCATGAGATTAAGTAGAATATAGCTCTGACCACAGTTTTCAATCCATATGTACCTCAACATGTTCTACCATAGGATTCCTCCATTGTTGTATTAGGTGTTTATTTCTTTATGACAAATTAGTCCAAACATTGCAGCTTGAAACAACAAACATGTATTAACTCTCATAGTTTTTGAGAGTCAGGAATACAAGAATAGACCTGATGGGCATCTCTGACTTAATGTTTCTCATGAGATTGAAGAAGAGATGTCAGCTGGGGGGTCCATCATCTGAAGGCTACACTGGGAATGAAGGACCCTTTTCATGATGGCTCACTCACATGGCTGTTGGCCAGAGGCCTCAGTTTCCCAGTGACTTTTACCAAGAGTGTGCAGTTCCTCATCACATGGATTTCTCCTTAGAGGTGCTTGAATGTCTTCAAGACACAACAGGGAGCTCATTCATCCTAGACTGAACAATTCAAGAAAGATCAAGGTAGAAGCTACTATGTCCTCCATAACTTAGCCTCAGAAGTCACATATCATCACTTCTGTTGTAATCTATTGGTCATGCAGATCAATCCTGACACAATGTGGGAGGGGCCTATGCAAAGCTTTAAATGCCAGGGCCAGGGGGGCATTGGGATAATCATTTGAAGTTGACTGCTGCAGTTGTATAAACATATATACAATCCTTTTTATTTTATCTCATAAACTACTATGTTTTGCATTCTGTCACTGGCAGTCAAAATCAAGTTTAATCTAAAATATTATCACCAATGAAGTCCTCTACATAAAAACCAAAGAAAACAAAAAACCTGCTCTATTCTTAAACATCTTTAAAATAGAGGCCATAAGAAGTACCCTGTAATGAAATCCCAAATATATAAATAGTGTTATTACATGTGGCCTTTGACAAGTTAGAGACTTTCTAAGATGCACCTCCATCTAAGAAACATGTGAACCATACTTTCTACCACTGTGAGGAGCAAGTGAACACAATATTGTTATTTTTTAAATGAATATAATACTGAAAAATTCATACATCTTTCATACATATTTTTCTATTTCATTATTATAATAATACTGTGAAGTAGATAGGTTAGGTATAGATTTCAGCATTTTTCAGATGAGGAAATAAAAGAAAGAGGTTATTATTAATCCAAGGTCAATGTAACCTAGTCGGTAGAGTGGCATAGCTGTAGGGGCAGGGTATTTCCACAACTACATGTCTTATCAATGTGGTTTGCACAACACTGTCCCTCTGCATGTTGCTCAGGCCTGTTGTCCAATCACAGGCATTTTCACTGATGATAAATGCCTCCTTCCTATTTCAGCTTTAGTTTCCTCCTGAGAATGTGAATGAGCCCCATTGCCTACTTGTGTATACATTCAGCAAACTAACATGGATTATACTTCAGATCGAATATTTATTAATTGTAAGTTCTTCATTTATGAGAAGGTACTATATTAACTACATTTTCAAGTCTATACTTTCCAATACCACATTCTAAATTTCAAAGAGAGGGAAATTTGCCAGTATGTGGTATGTCAGAAAGAAGACTAGAAGTTTTTTTTTTTTTAATCATTAAAAGGTATTACATTTTAACAGACGTAATGCCATAAAAGGAAGATAACAGAAGTGGTTGGAGAAAACAGGCTAGTGTTTCTCCTGAAGATCATCTAAATGTTCCCTTGTTCATTTTCTTGCAGTGAAGTGTGAATGACTGCAGAAGTAAAATCTATATGGTATAAATTCATAGAGTGTGGTTTGATAGCCTTTGATTCCCTAACATAAGCTTTAACTTTTGCTTTTAAAGCATAAGTAGTATAAAAGTGCTAACTAAAATTACTCAATGTGCAATGTAAGAAATTTTCATGTTAAGCTTTGTGTATTTATTTCTGACTTACACAATGCACTAAATCAATCATTGAGGAAAAATAACAAATTCCCAATAAGGTCTTAAGATATGAGCCATGCTATCTCTCCTGTGAAGTTAATTAATTTTTGGCTGTGATCTCAACCCCTCTTCTAATCTCCCATATAAATTTCCTTTACTTTCTTCCTGAGACAGCACTGCATTTCCCTGAACCACAGTAAGCTCTTGCACATTTTATAAAGTATTATCCTAGGGGAATTAACTCCCCTTTCAGAAAATCATTGAAAATAGAGAAGGAAAAGGCTGTTGATTGTCCTTCTCTTTTGGTGGCAATAGCAACTTTTTCTCCATTAAATAGGAGTGATACAAAGAATAAAATTCAGATACTCCCAGCCAGGCATATCAACCAACAGGAAATTATATAGTAAAGCACATGGTAATCTCTAAACTTTGTGTGTTTATACATGAAAAGAACATCAGCCTAAGTGAGCTGTAATGGTTTATCACCAAGGCATTTTATTTATTTAAAAACACGATGTGATGAAACTAAAAAAGCAGAACATTTTGATAAGTATGAAATTTTACTCTCTTAAAAGTTATTACCAACTGATTGTCCAAACTCATTCCTGGCTAGTAATCTTTCCTTTAAACTCAATCTTCTTTTACATCATTGCTCACAGCAATATGTACAGAGGTGAGATAAAGTGTATGTCTGGAGTGAAAAAGGCTCAGGACAGAAGGGAATCAGGGAAGGTGTGATATTAGAGAGGGCAGTTAAATTGAAATTTTTAAAATATTCAAAAGTCAATCACTCTGTGTTTGGATATATGAAATAAATGAAAATGAAAACATTTCCTATATAGAAAACTGGACATCAAAATTACCTCGTAAAAATCCCATGCATCTATCAGCAGTTGAATTTGTAAATAGATGGTTGCAAATGGCTGTAAATGAAATCTGATATCACAGAGAAAATAGATGAATTACAGCTAGATACAACAACATGAATGGATCTCAAGAAAAGAATTTTGAGTGGCAAAAAATTGTAGAAGAATACTTACAATATAATTCAAATTCAATCACATACATTCCAATAATTTGTTATTCTAATGATACATTATTCAGAATACAAACATAAAATTAAGCTGTATAGAAAAGCAAAATAATAATAAATCCAAAATTCATTATGATGGTTACATCTGACGGTGAATGAAGCAGGGCAGGGACTCAGAGAGGAGCACAGGTGATTGCATGAGGGTAAATTGTTTTCTGAGTTGCGTGGTCCATTTATGTTACTGGACACTATTTTTAAAATTTTGCATGCATTTTGTAAATATCCTCTGGATTTCATCTATATATTTTTTAAAAGGCCGGGTGCAGTGGCTCACACCTGCTATCCCAAGACTTTGGGAGGCTGAGGCGTGTGGATCACATGAAGTAAAGAGTTCATGACCAGACTGGCCAACATGGTGAAACTGTGTCTCTACTAAAAATATAAAAAATCAGCCCGGCGTGGTAGAGGGCGCCTGTGGTCTCAGCTGCTCAGGAGGCTGAGGCAGGAGAACGGCGTGAACTCGGGAGGCGGAGCTTGCAGTGAGCAGAGATGGCGCCACTGCACTCCAGCCTGGGCGACAGAGGAGACTCTGTCTCAAAAAAAGAAAAAAAAAAAAAAATTAAAAGTGCCATGTAACTTGATACTCTTTAATATTTGAATAAACGTGTTCCAAAGAATACATAAGTTCTGAAACTGAAACCAAGACAGATAAGACAGGCTTTGAACCTCACAGTTTTGGATGTGAACATCAAGTGGGGAAATCTAAGACATACTTCTGATTTTTGTGAAATAATTCCGAGCACAAAAAGAGAATACAGAAATGGGATTTCTGCTGAATCCTGAGAAATCCAGAAAGTCAGGAATTCCAAGGGAGAAAGCAAAATCTTAGTTTAGGCAGTTATTTTTAATTGTTTGTATCCGTATTTTCTAGTACAATAGAAGTGGATAATCTCTTACCTTAACCTATATAAAGTCAGGTGTGTACTAGAAAATCTGTAGTCTCATGCACTAATGACAGATTTAACAGAAACTAGTATTATATGATGAATACACCAACTGAGGACGTAGCACTGACAAACGATAATGTATATACTCCTATTTTAAAAATCAATCTCTAGATACAGTTCTTTTTCTGTTTTAGCTGAACATTCTAATTTGCTTCTGATGGAAGGTGATTTAAATGATGTCTAAATTCCAGGGTACTTCTCGTGAGACTAGTATCAAATTAACCTCCCCAGTATTCAACAATATTTCAGACAAATATAATGTTTTAGCTATCGGTAGAGAAAAACTCCTCAGTAAGATACTTCACACTGAATGTTTTTACTGTATACTATTTATCCTAGATTAGAATTTTCATGAATTCCCAGAGCAATTTCAAAAGAATTAAAAAGGGAAGATAAAATCTAGTTACATACTGGCTAATTTATTATAATAGTTGTAGTTGATTAGAGGCAATAGAAATGAGGAAAAGATAGTATCAATTTCTGAACGATTGAAGAGAAATTTTTGGAGATACACAAGAGGTTTTAAAAATGTTCATGGAGGCCTGGCATCGTAGGTTATGCCTGTAATTTCAGCTGTTTAGAAGAATCACTTGAGGCTAGGAGTTCAAGACCAGTCTGGGCAACATAGCAATATCTTGTCTTACAAAATAAAATTAAAATAATTAGCCAGGTATGGTGGTGTGCACCTGTAGTCCTAGATACTCAGGAGACTAAAGTGGGAGGATCATTTGAGCCCAGGAGTTGGAGACTATGTGGAGTTATGATCATGCCATTGCATTCCAGCCTGGGCCACAGAACAAGACCCTGTCTTATAAAAAAAAAAAAAAAATCATGGGAAATGTATATTATTAAATAATCCATGAATTTTAAAAATGTTTTGTGCCAAAATAAAAGCTTCCTAACTTCTTAACATGTCTGGACAGGATCTAGTTTGGGGCACTAGGAAGGATAAGACATCAGTTTGAAAAGAGTCCCTATCAGAGCAACATAAATTCTGCTAACATTGAAGTAAAACATCAAATTTATGGTGAAGCTTAGCTGAGGAATAGTGAGATCACTGATGCTTTATGAAAAGTTTACAGGAAAAATGCCCCATAAGAAATCAGCGGTTTACAAAGAGATAACTCACTTTAAGAAGGGACAAGAGTATCTTGAAGATGAAGCCTGCAGTGGCAGGTTATCCACATCAATTTCTGAGGAAAAAATTAATCTTGCCCATGCCCTAATTTAAGAGGACCAATAGTTAACTACAGAAACAATAGCCAACACTATAGACTTCTCAGTTGGTTCAACTTACACAATTCTGACTGAAAAGTTAAGGTTGAGCAAACTTTCCACTTGATAGGTGCCAAAACGATTGCGCGTAGATCAGATATAGAAAACAGCAGAGCTTTCAGTGGAAATTTTACACAATTGAGATCTAGATCTTGAAGCATTTCTTCAAGTAATTGTAACAAGAGATAAAACATGGCTTTACTAGTATGATCCTGAAAACAAAACACAATCAAAGCAATGTCTACCAAGAGATGAAAGTGATACAGTCAAAGCAAAAGCAGAACAGTCAAGAGTAAAGAATATGGCAACAGGTTTTGGGGTGCTCAAGGTAAGGTATTTTGCTTGTTGTCTTTCTGGGGAGCCAAAAAACAGTGACATCTTCTTATTATGAGAGAGTTTTGTTTGTTTGTTTGTTGTTGTTGTTTAAACCAAAACTGTAGCATAAAAATACCCCAGAAAGCTTTAACAGGGAGTCTTTCTCCACCATAATGCTCCTGGTCATTTCTTTCATTAAATAAGAGTAATTCTGTTAGTTTCAGTGGAAACTTATTAGGCATCCACTTTCGGTCCTGAATTGGCTCATTCTGACTCCTTTTTGTTTCCCAATTGTATTAGTCCATTTTTATAATGCTCTGAAGAAATACCTGAGATTGGGTAATTTATAAAGAAAATAGGTTTACTTGAATCACAGTTCTTCATGGCTGGCAGGGCCTCAGGAAACACAATTGTGGTGGAAGGTGAAGGGGAAGAAAGGCAGCTTCTTCACAGGGCAGCAGGAAAGTGAAGGGCCAGCAGGGGAAACGCCAGACACTTATAAAACCATCAGATCTTGTGAGTACTCACTCACTAGCATGAGAGCAGCATGGGGAAAACCACCCCCATGCTTCAATCACTTCTCACTGCGTTCCTCCAAAGACATGTGGGGGTCATGGGAACTATAATTCAAGACGAGATTTGGGCAGGACACAACCAAGCCCTATCATTATTCTTACAAAAAATCTGTAAAGGGCACCTATTTTTCATCAGTTAATAATGTTAAAAATACTGCATCAACACGGTTAAATTCACAAGAACTTTAGTTCTTTAAGGATAGACTAAACAACTGGTGTCACTGCCTACAAAGGTGTCTTAAACTTGATGGAACTTAGGTTGAGAAATAAAGCTTATGTTTTTTACTTTTATCTTTTAATTCCATTTCTCTATGAATTATCTGGAGTGTGTGTGTGTGTGTGTGTGTGTGTGTGTGTGTGTGTGTGTGTGTATCTATGTATGTATATGTATATGCACATATAAAAGCCAAAGAGAAAAATCACAGAATCTTAAGGAAGGGTAGTGAGTCAAATTTAAAAGTTCAAAATATTACTTCACTATTGTAAGGCATACAATATTCTGATTACAATGCATGAGTGCAAGGGTGATTAGAATTGAAGAGCCTATATTATCTATTATATTGGTGCATATATATATATACACACACACATATATATGTAACATTCTCACATACTGTAATAATTAATGAAAAGTCTCTGCCTGCACAAAGCCAACCAATATCAGTCACTGTTGACTTTTTTAACTTATTCACATGTCCACACGGACACCAGTCATTGTTGCTGGTCTTTAGGGTGCCACCCTCGTTCTTCATGGCATTCAACGATCCTTTTAACTCATGGACCAAATCCTACGTATCAAATGCAAAAGCTGTATCATTTTGAGGTGTATACTTCTCATAAGAAGAGTAAACAATTGGAAGAAGCAACAAAAAGATGTGCCATTTGTACTAAAGTGTCCTGTTACATACTTTATTAAAAAGGGGACCCTCAGAAGTCTGAGAGCAGAGACTCCTGATCTAAAATCCTAAAACGTTCCCTAGGAGCAGCCCAAATCCTAGGTGAATGGTATGGTCAACCCAGATATTTGAAACTGGTCCCAGTTTAAGATTCTGAACCTGAATTAAATATATAGCAGGATCATAATCCTATTAGTGTCCATAGCTCCTAGATTTTTGGTTTTTCTTTAAACACTGGAATCCTCAAAGATAATGAAAAAGCTCTAGAATAAGACAGGCCAATGAGATCCTGGACTGAGACCAGTTTGGAGACCATCCAGGTATATCTGCTTCCAGAGCTGATCCATTGAAGTTGATCCTAAAAATAAGAGAATTCTTACAACTAAGAATACCAGTGAGGCCCAGCCAGGCTTTATTGTAAACATAATATCACTCCTTTCTTCGTATTCCTTTCACCATCTGCATAAAAGTATCTTGAAATACCTTTCTCTCAACAAAACACATGTAATATATTTTTTAAAATCTTTGCAAACAATGTGTGTTTCTTGCTCAAGAAAACATTAACTATGCCCGCCAGCATTTTGAGCAACCCCTTTTTGTTAACATGATTTTTGACATAAGATTATGTGTCTGTATCTTCATTTTACTAAATGCCAAGGCAGAGATTTCTAGAATTTCCATGTAATTTTAGGCAAAAAGTACAATTATTCATTAACAAACATGAAACACAGAGCAGAAATGAAAAAATGAATTCATTTGTTTAATTCCTGCCCTCCTCAGTCAGCAAGTGTGGTTCTATAGTTTTTCTGAAAGACTATTTTAAGCAGAGAAATAAGGAGAGCTAAAATACCTATAAAAATCTGTTTAGAAAGAATAGAAATCACTCCAAAAACTTTGTTCCAAAAGTATAGCCTCTCTAATGCCACTGCTATGCTTTAAGTTTAACAATTCTGCCAACTGACAGTTGAATGTTTAAGGTGTAATGATGTTGTCCTCAAAAGCACCGTACTTGACTATCCTCATATTTTACTTCTCATCAAATTAAAATGCTTTTTTTCAGCTACAGCAAGCAGGAGGTAATCAAAATGTACATAAAGAGAAAGTAGGAAGTTCTTGGTAAGCACAAGTGTTCAAGTAGTGTGTGATGTGCGTGTGCTTGTAAGAAAGAATGAGAGCATGCATCACTGAACTGGGGTTGTGAATGTGTGGGTAACACTAGAATATGTAGGCATACCTCTGGCAGCTGCCTAGTGTCAGCACCTCTTCTGGGTACAATTAGAACAAAATCAGAAAATGATGGGCTCAATCATCTGTCTCTACCCATAGCCCCCATGCTCAAATGTATCTTTATAAAAAGAAAAAGTAAGATAGCTTTGATGTGGGTCAAATACCTTTGAAAATAATCATCATAAAGGAAGGGCTTGAAAATACAGTGGAAAGGGATAAAATTGCTGGTTGTATTATAAGAACCCTTGTTCCGAAAGTCTCTGTATCACAGTATCTATGAAAAGGATTTAGAACAAAGATTCCATAGAGTCAGCACATAGTAATTCAAAACTTAACTGTCAAGTGATTCTGATGTATATAGCACATTAATCTACAGGAGAAAGTGTATTTTGTTTCATCCTTTAAAATCATTTAAATATTTGGCTTATCTCACAACAAAGAATAGTTACTGAGAATGCATAACTTACAGTTTAATAGGCATAAAATTTTACAATAAGTCCCAGCCATCTGCTCCCTCCTCTAATTATGAATTCAAGAAGGACATAATTCACTACACATGGTGCAAAAGACTGATAAAAAAGATTTAAGTGCTATGTATAGATTCTTTCTATGATATTTTTGTTCAAGATGAGTTCTCAGACTTGAGGGAAATTATTAGCTCACCTTTGAAAAGTAGCAAATAAATGCCTCTAAAAGAAAATTGAAATTAGTGAGAAAAGAAGCTTTTGATTAGATCCATGTTTTCGGTCTCCAACTGGCAAAACATTTTTTGATATCAAAATGTGTGACGATAAGCTTGATTTAAATGTGGGATTTCTCTTTTTCTTTTTATTTCTTTTTTTATTTTTTTAAAAGAGGAGGCCAGAAACTCTTTCCCTCTGTGAAACTGACAAGAAATAGTACAAAGCTAATGACAGGGAAAAATGAAAATTAACAACACAAGAATATTTTTGAGCTCTTATTTTGACTAAGACAGATATTTACTGCTTTATCTTACCTTTCACTTGTCATGGAGACAATATAGCTTATCTTATAAACTCTCACCTGAAAGATTCATTGTTTTTAATATAGTGAAATAACAATCCATACACACACACACACACACACATATCTTCAAGATCCTCTTCTGCTTGTAGAGGGAATGGCTGATAAATGGAAGTAAAGCCTCATAGAACAAACTGAAGAGAATGGCTTCTCTTTTTTATGGGCAACATTAGAGATAGATTTACTGAGCTAATTCTCAAAACAAGACAGCATTGAGAATTTCACACTTCAGTTCTCGAAATTAAGAAAAGTACCACAGAACCTCATATGGTGCATTTTCTTTACATTTTAATCAACAAGTATCACGCTTATCAAAAAGAAGTGGGAGCAGGAAGGGAGGAACAATATAGTTTTTTAAAGGCCACAAAAAGAAATTGAAACTGTCTTTTCTGTTTCTCTACATGTCTTATCACAGAAAAAAAGGTTAACAGAGTTTTGAGTCAAATTTTCATCCGATATAGCCTCCAGTCGAGACCTTTAACCTTGGAATGCAGCGTTAAGTTCTGAGTGCCCTGTACATTCATCCAGGAAGGGGTTCCTGGCTAGTTTTCATTTACCATCCTTCTTATAGATAAGTACAAATTTCCCTGGCTCCTTGAGAGACAAGTAAACAGAGCACATCCAATGGAAAATTAGCTGGGGAGGACACAAAGATTAGGGAAGGTGTCCTCCATTTTGTTTTTACTGTGAGACAATAAGGAGTTCAGTTTCTTCAAAACGTTCTCTGCTTATCATGATGCAGTAAAAGAAACATCATTTAAACACTAAGGAAATTTGGGCCACACAAGTCGAGAATTTTTTTAATATAAAAATACTCGAGAGGGAGGAGGCATAGCAAGACAGAGAAATAGAATGCTTCACCCATTATCCGTTCAACAAGGACACCAATTAACAACTATCTACACAGAAAAACACCTTCATGAGAACCAGTTACCAGGTGAGCACTCATAGTATCTGTCTTTAGCTTCATGTCACTGAAAACTGCACGGAAGGGACAGAAAAAAACCAGTCCTGAATTGTGGAGGATTCTCTTCCCCTTCCCCACGTGACAGCGTGGTGTGGAGAGCATCTTTGGATGCCGGGGGAGAGAGAGAGCACAGCAATTGTGAGGCATTAAACCCAGCGCTGTCCTGTTAGAGCAAAAAGGAACACTGTACCAAACTCAGCGGACACCCTACTTCCCACCACGGAGGGAGCATTTAAACCAGCCCTAGCCAGAGGAGAATCACAAATCCCAGTGGTCTGAACATGACTTTCTGCAAACCTCTCCAGGAAGAGCTACAGTACTCTGTGTTTCTAAATAAACGTCAGAAGCAGTCTAGGTCATAAGTACTCCAACTCTTAGGCAAGTCCTAGTGCAGAAGTAAGCCTAGAGACACTGCACTGTGTGGGGAAATATGACCTAGTGAGACACCAGCTAGGGCAGCAAAGGGAGTGCTGGCATCACCCCTCCCCAAACCCCAGGCTGTACATTTCATGAATGCAAAAGTGACCATTGCCTTCCACTTGAGGAGAGGAGAGAGAAGAGCAGGGAGGACTTTGTCTTGCATCTTGGGTACCAGCCAAGCCACAGCAGGATTCAGAATCGTGAGGACCCCATTCCAGACCCTGGCTGCAAACATTTCTAGACACAACCTGGCCAGAAGTGAACCCACTGCCTTGAAGAGAAGGACCCAGTCCTGGCAGCATGTATCACCTGCTAATGGAAGAGTCACTGGACCTTGAATAACCAGCAGTGATACCCAGGTGCTACGTCGAGGGCCTTGGGTGAGCTTCTGAGAGTTTCTGGCTTCAGGCACCAGCATGACCACAGGGCAGCAGAGCAGCAGGTATGTTCTTGGGGTCCCTGATTTCATGACTTGACTCTTGGACAGCAATTTCTAAGCCTGCCCTGGGTCAGAGGGGAGCCCGCTGCCCTGAAGGGTGAGTCCTAGGCTAGGCAGCATTCACCACAAGCTGATGTAAGAGCCCTTGGGCCTTAAGGGACATGGCCTGTGGAGGCAGTGGTACCATGTAAAACTCCTTTGCCTTTGGAAAGAGGGGAGAAGAGCTGGAAAGACTGCATCTTGTGGTCTGAGTGTCCACACTACCCAAAGCAATGTACATCTCAATCCAATCCCTATCAAAATACCAATAACATTCTTCACAAAAATAGAAAAAAAATCCTAAAATTTATATGGGATCACAAAAGATCCAGAATACCTAAAGGTATCCTAAGAAAAAAAAAAAATGGAGTAATCACATTACCAGACTTCAAATTATAGTGCACAGCTATAGTAACCAAAATGATGTGTACTGACATAGACCAGTGGAAGAGAATAAAGAACCTAGAAATAAATCCAGACGCCTATAGTGAACTCATTTTCGACAAAGGTGCCAAGAACATACACTGGGAAAAAGCCTCTTCAATAAATAATGCTGGGAAAGCTGGGTATCTATATGCAGAATAATGAAACTAAATCCCCATCTCTCAACATATACAAAAAAAAAAACCATCAAATCAAAATGGATTAAAGCCTTAAATCTAACACCTCAAGCTATGAAACTACCACCAGGAAACATTAGGGAAAAATCTCTAGGACATTGGAATGGGCAAAAATTTCTTGAGCAATACCCCATGAGCAGGTATTGCAATACCCCACAGCAATACCCCACAACAGGCAACCAAATCAAAAATGGACAAATAGAATCACATCACGTTAAAAAGCTTCTGCACACCAATGGAAACAATCAACAAAGTGAGGACACAACCCACACAATGGCAGAAAATGTTTGCAAATTACCCATCTGACAAGAGATTAAGAGCCAGAATACATAAAGAACTCAAACAACTCTACAGGGAAAAAATATAATAATCTGATTAGAAAATGGGCAAAAAGATTTGAATGGGCATTTCTCAAAAGAAGATACACAAATGAAACAGGCTATAAAAAGCCACTCAACATCATGGATCATCAGAGGAATGCAAATCAAAACTACAATGACATATCATCTCACCTCAGTTTAAATGGCTTCTATCCAAAAGGCAGGCAATAATAAATGCTGGTGAGAATGTGGAGAAAAGAGAATCCTTGTACACTGTTGGTGGGAATGTAAATTAGCACAGCCCCTATGAAGAGCAGTTGGGAGGCTCCTCAAAAAACTAAAAATTGAGCTATCATATGATCCAGTAATCCCACTGCTGGGTATATACCAAAATAAGGAAATCAGTTTATCAAAGCAATACCAGCACATTCATGTTTGTTGCAGCACTGTTCACAGTAGCTAAGATTTGAAAGCAATCTAAATGTTCATCAATAGATGAATGGATACAGAAAATGTAGTACATATACACAATGGAGTACTATTCAGCTATAAAAAGAATGAGATCCTGTCATTTGCAAAAACATAGATTGAAATGGAAATCATTATGTTCAGTGAAATAAGCCAGGCACAGAAAGACAATTTTTGCCTGTTCTCACTTATTTGTGGGATCTAATAATCAAAACAATTGAACTCATGGAGATAGAGAGTATAATGATGGTTACTAAAGGCTTGGACAGGTAGTAGGGGCTGTGGGGCAGGGAGAGATAGTTAATGGGTTGGAAACAAACAGAAGGAATGAATAAGACCTACTATTTGATAGCACAGCAGAGTGAATACAGTCAACAATAACTTAATTATACATTTTAAAATAACTAAAAGAGTGTAACTGTATTGTTTGTAACTCAAAGAATAAAGGCCTGAGGGGATACATACCCCATTCTCCATGATGTGATTATTTCACATTGCATGCCTGTATAAAACATCTCATGTACCACATATATATATATACACACACACACACTATATATATATATATATAATACATATATTGTATATATATATATACTATGTACCCACAAAATTAAAATTAATAATATTTAAGAAAAATATTCCCTGTAAGAAGAATGTGGCAAAAAGGGACCCTGGTACATGTGTGCACAAACACTTCTGGTAGAGGCACATATTGCTTTATTTTGTTTAGACAGCAACTTCACAGTGTGTTTCAAGAGCCTTTAATAAATCTGATTCCCTTTGACTCAGTAATTCTACCTTGCAGACTCTGTCCTACAGCAAAACAATATGATGCTCTACAAAGATACAAGCTGGAAGCAAATAAAAGGATTCAACAAAGTGGGTGACAGAATGCCTCATGGCACATCCTTACATGCAATATTATTTAGCCAGTAAAATATTTTCCAAAAATATTTAGGAACTTATTTTTTCATGAAAAATATTAAGTTAAAAAGGAGGGGCCGGGCGCGGTGGCTCAAGCCTGTAATCCCAGCACTTTGGGAGGCCGAGACGGGTGGATCACGAGGTCAGGAGATCGAGACCATCCTGGCTAACACAGTGAAACCCCGTCTCTACTAAAAATACAAAAAACTAGCCGGGCGAGGTGGCAGGCGCCTGTAGTCCCAGCTACTCGGGAGGCTGAGGCAGGAGAATGGCGTAAACCCGGGAGGCAGAGCTTGCAGTGAGCTGAGATCTGGCCACTGCACTCCAGCCCGGGCAACAGAGCAAGACTCCATCTCAAAAAAAAAAAAAAAAAAAAGAAAAAGAAAAAAAAAAAATGGGCTATAAAACTACATACACATATCTATATATATATTTTCATACATATTTTATTCATATATTTATTCGTGAATATGTTGTGCATATACATATATTATTTTTGAAAGAGATATGAGCCAGATGCAGTTGCTCATGCTTGTAATCTCAGTACTGTGGGAGGCTGAATTGTGATTCCAGGAGTTCAAGACCAGCCTAGGCAACATAGGGAGGCCCCCACTCTATAAAAAAAAAAATTTTAAATTACTTGGGTGTGGTGGCACATGCCTGTGGTCCTAGCTACTCAGGAGGCTGAGGAGGGAGGGTCACTTGAGCCCAGGAGGTTGAGGCTGCAGTGAACTGTGATTGCACCGCTGCACTCCTATCTGGGCGACAGAGTAAGAACTTGTCTGAAAACAAATAAATAAATAAAAATAAAAGATATGTGAAAAATTATATAAACATTATCTATATATGTATTTTAAAGTATGTATTTATTACCACACACACACACATATGCACATATGTATCCATATATATTTGAAATAGTTAGAAATATCCCCCAATATTATTAGTTTTTATTTCAGGATGTTGACATTAGAAACATAGGTGGATTTTATCTGCTTGCAATGCTTTTTTGTATTTTCTTATATTTTTATAATTTGCTGGCATGTTTTTTAGATCAGAAAAATAAAGTTTAAAAGGGCTGGGAGTGGTGGCTCATGCCTGTCATCTTAGCACTTTGGGAGGTCAAGTTCAGTAGATCACCTGAGATCAGGAATTCGAGACCAGCCTGGCTAACATGGTGAAACCCTGACTCTACTAAAAATACAAAAATTAGCCAGTCATGGTGGCGGGTGCCTGTAATCTCAGCTACTCGGGAGGCTAAGGCAGGAGAATCGCTTGAACCTGGGAGACGGAGGTGGCGGTGAGCCAAGATCACGCCGTTGCACTCCAGCCTGGGTGACAGGAGTGAAACCCAGTCTCAAAAAAAATAAAAATAAAAAGTTTCTGACTTATTCAACTTGAGTACAGATCACAGTAGCTCCATAACTCGGAACAAGCCAGTAGTAGTAACTCCTCCACTTGGGAAGGACTAGCACCTAGAACTATACTTGCCTGTCAGAGGAGGCAGGCACTAGGGATCACAGATTGGCATATAAGTTTTAAAAAGAAAATCTAGTATAGCAAACACAACAGGAAACCTGGAGACTAATACTAACCCAGAAGGCACCCCAACAGGGAGTCAGCATGGGGGAAATCTCACCCAAAAGGTGCCCTCAAAGATAGGCAGAGCAAGACAGCGGAGCCTTTAAGAATGGGATCCCTTCAGAGACCCAGGCAGATCAGATGGACCACAGCTGCTCAGAAGACCATCTGTAAACTACCAGATTTCAGCCACTAGGACAAAACTTCATTCCCCAAGGATATGGGGTAATAGGAAGAGGAAGACGAGATAGACACTGGAAACAAATAAGGTATTAGATTTCTGTCAGTGTGGTTTAAAGTAGAGAATGAGTCCCAAGATTCAGGTAAAGTCGAATATGGTCCCAGAATTACATGGTGGAACTAGGATACAGGTCAGAGAAAATCTTGAAGCATACATGGCATGAGTTGAAAGGTAAGGCTAGTTGAGGGTCAGGTTTGGAAAAAGGAGATGGTACTTGCCTTTAGACATACTGTATTTGAAGGAACAGAAAGAAAATCATGTGGAAATAGCTAATAGATGGTTGACCTAGAAATTAGGTTTATGTGAGAGGTCCAACTGGAAAAAAAAAATGTAGTTATTTGCAAAGAGGTGATGTACTGACTAGCTGTCTTCACTCTCTGTCCACTCTGTTCCTCGGGAGGCTGATCTCCATAGGCTGCCTATCCAGCCCCACTCACCAGCTGGCTTCAAGTTGGGTTTGGCCCATAGGAGGCAGGGTTGGGTTTGGCCCATAGGAGGCAGGGACAGGGAATTGGAGGGGTTGGTAGGAGGAGACAGCAGTCAGGGTGTTTCTTCTCTGCTCCCTCCTGGCTTCAAGTCTGATTTCTGACAGTAACTGTTTCCCGCCACCATTACAGCTCCACCTAAACAGCTCCTCCTGCGAGGTTTCAGGCCTCGCTGGGCTCTTATAAGTTTGAGTCTCTGTTTTTCTTTAGCCCTTGAAGTGGAGATAATTTCCCAATATTATTCTTTTCTAAGCACCTCACCATCCTTTTTTTTAAGCCCTTCACTCTTCCCACAAGTCTGTAATCCTTTTATTTAAGTCTCTTCATTTGAATAATTTGGAGGTAAATTTAGTTTCCTGACAGTATCATGACTGAATTAGATGATGGGAAAAAAATTATTTGGGGAAAATACAAAAAGGTTCCTATATAAAGAATATATTCCTCTTTGATCCAGAGTGTCAGGGACTAAACAGTGATGAATATAGATACTTGGTAATTCAAGGACATGAACAAAGAGTGAATAGCTATCCTAGAGAAGAGGGTATGATAGTGTAACATCAGAGAAGTGACACAAAAAGAGGTATGATGAGGATTTTAGACAATGGTGTGAAATGCTACAGAGAAGCCACAGCGATGAATAGAAAAGGAGCATCCAATGATCAATTCGTCATTAGTGACTTTGAAAACAGAAAATGTTCAACTATAAATAATGGAGTCTTTCCAACCTTTTCCAAGGTATGAAAAAGGAGTGAGTGAAGATGAAATTGGAGCAGAGAATAGATTTCCTATTTGTTTATGCTTTGGCAATAAGGAAATACAAAATCGATAACAACTAGAGTATAAGTGAAAGTTTATTTTTGTCAGTTTTGTTTTCAAAACAGGAAAGAATTAATAATGTTTGAAAAGAGAAAGAAAGAAAATGAAGAGGGGAAGATGGGGAGTGGTGGTAACTCCCAAGTGGTGCCTTGGATCCCTTTAACATGAATGAGAAGAAAACACAGTCAAATGTCACTATGTAACACTTCAGTTTAAAAAACCAGTGAGAATAAGGCTTTTTTCTAGACTCAATGAAAAAAAAAAATTAGAGAAATAATATTATAAAGAAATGTTTCACATTCTGTCTTAAAATGAGCTATTGTGGACACTTCCGATGGTGAGGACTTTAGACTAAGGCTCATGTAACTGGGCAACTCAAGTCTGGGGCATCTTGTAGCAGCAGGTGTGCTTACATCAGTAGTACCTGGATATTTTCATCCTAAACTCAAAGAGAAAAAAGGAAAATATAAATACACACCCCAAGTATATACTATTTAGAATTTATTTTATTAATATTTGCATAACGTTCTGTGAGATGCTAATTTTAATGTCTGGTTTATAAATTATGTTCATATTTGTCTGAGTGGCCACATATATCTAAAAAGGATGCCCTAGAAAACTATATAAGCCCAAATACAAAAAGTGAGTCATTGCAGCTCCTACTAAATCATGATACATTTTTTCAATCCCATCTATCAGTATAAATAATTATGAAGCTGCTAGTAAATTTTTACCTTTTCTGATGGCATTCAAATCTTACAAAATAAGAAGTATATTTTATATTTAAAATATATATTTAAAACCTTAAAAAAAGCTCTTCATTTGGGAGATTTTACAGACTAGAAAATTCTGATTTCAGATATGGAGACTAGAGTTTATAGGTGAAATGCTTAGAATTGTTTTTGTCAGCAAAACCACATTACTATGGGAATATTTCCAAGTATCTATTCTCAATGTTCTCTTATCATAACAAGTTTCTTTGAACAAGTGTTCATTTTCTCACTCTTTGTTAACATCTCAATTTTAACTTGAAGAAATAGATTATGTCATATATATTTTCCAGGTAGTCCATTTCTTCATTCCTGGAAATGTCAGCAAATTTAGGAAACTTGTCTTTTTTAAAAGAAAAATTATATCTTTTTTTAAGTTGCCACCTCCTTTAAGTACTTGTTATAAGACAACCAGCAAATTGCAGTGCTTAACAAAGACTTTTATGGTCACTTGTATTGTGTTAAAAATAACGTACAAAGAGTTCTTCTATTGAATAGTCTTCTTTTTACAAAATTAGCTATATTCATAACATTTGAAAATGATGCTATTTCATTTTTAATTTTTTTCTACAAATAATACAATGAATAAATTTCCATTTTGAAGATATATCTCTATAATCATGACCAGGAACATTTTTATTAATAATTACAAACCAATCAGCCACTTTATCAGTGGTTACATGTATAGACTTAGTCAATAAAATACTTTTTGTTTAATGAAATTATTTGTATTGAGAATATATTCTTTATGGGGCATCTTATTTTGGTTGCTTACAAAAAGAAACATAACCTAGCAAATACCATAGCCCAAATGTTGGAAAGCCGTGTACATTCATCCAACTATATAGTAAACCTGCCTCCCTGAAATACATGAAATATATTTTATCACTTTTTATTATTTCTTTAGTAGTGTTTCCTATGCATCTTTCAATAGCATTTTCTGAGAAGAAATGTGCTTTGAGTTTGTTTTCATGTTAATTCCTATGTAGCATTTCAGCTACTTTTTAACCAGAGCAAGAACAAATGTTTCCCTAACAGTACATGGCATTTCATCTTTTACAATTAAGAAGACTCAAATTGATCACCTATACAATTATTATATTTGGCTAAGTTTTTACAAGGTAATGGATTACCAAATAATTCTAAGTAGCATTGAAAGAATAGTCTTTTGCTGCCCAGTGCTTAGTTTTTCAATGTCTTGTTCTCATAATGATTTTATACTATGATTAGCTAACATCTTAGGGCTAAATAAACACTTAGGACAAGATTTGTCCTAAATAATTTTGGATGCAATTCAAATTTCAAAAAGCCTCATCCTGATAATTTTATATATTTTTTTAACCAATATCTCAAATCTTATTAGGTTATTGATTTGAGTCCACATGTGGCAGAAGAGCAAATGCTAACTTCAGAAGTGTTAATTCTGCCATTTACTTGTTGATTATTTGCACTTGCATTATCAGTAATATCTTCAAGCTAGGATTTCTTCACAGAAATATTTTTTCAACCATTTGCTCACTTTGAGAGGTCTAGTTTCATCAAAACTGATTAATATAATCTGCAAATTTACCTAATTAGGCAGAAATAAATTTCAATAATCACAGTATGTTGAAATCGAATGAATACACAAAGGGCTATGTAAACATCTTTGTTTTAGGACATCTACACCTCCCTCAGGATAACTCCCCATAGGCTACCATATGACATACGTGCCTGTTGACGGTGCCAGGGTCAAGTGTTTAACTAAATATTAGCAAATCCTAATGGATTGCCTCAGTAATCCTGCTTTTGGCACCACTGGTAAAATGACCTTTTGAATTCTATCTCATTATAGTGACTACATTTGTAAAGATGTTAAGATGGTTCACTTGCAGTAAAGATTCACAGAAACCTAGGGACTTTTGAAAACTTCCAATCACTAGTATTTTTGAATTAGTCACTAAATGAGCTGCAATATGCCAAATTGAAATTATGTGTGTACATAAACATAAATCCGATATTTTTAACAGATATGCAAATTATATTCTGATTTTTAATAAGATATTTTCCTGCAAGAGAGTCAGGTTCAAACTTTGGGGAAATTATGTAAGACTCACATGTTTTGGTAAGGAAATTATTTCCATAATTAATATATTTTTTACTATACTCTATCTTCCATTTTCTTTATCATTAGGAAATACCTTTAATGATTGTATGAAATAGCTGACCATTTCTTTTTTATTTAAAGCCACAGGCTGTAATTCAAACAAAAATACTCATTTACAACTAGAAGCAATTTTAAAGTGACTTTACTTTCACATGTGAAAGAGTAAATTGAAGCACGATAAAATTTTAAAGAGTTTATTTGAGCAAACAGTAATTTATGTTTTGGGCAGCTCCAAACCATTAGTGATTCAGGAGCTCCACTAAGGGAAAGAAAAGAGGGAGATTTATAGGACAAACATGGAGGCAAAACAAAGACAATATTTGATTGATTACAGTTTTACAGTTGCCTTATTTGGTCTATCCTGTTGGAAAGTCCCTAGTTATATAATTATATGTTAGTTGGCTATTTCTGATTGGTTGAGCTTAAGTTCTGTTTTTCTTTGATACAGGCATTAACAAGAAATAGCTCAAATTAAGTTTTGCTTCTGTTTGTAAATCAAGCAAGGTTAAGGTCACTTATGAGGCCTAACTGGCCTTGTTTGCTCAGTGATTCTTTAGGCTTGTTCTCTTAATTTACCTTAATACATGTAACTGTGCTGTGGTCTCAATGTTTGTGTCCCTCCAAAATTCTTATGTCAAAATATTAAAAGGTGGGGCCTTTGGGAGGTGATTAGATCTTGAGGGCTCTGCCCTAATGAATGGGATTAGTGCCCTTATAAAAGGGCGTGGGGGAACATGTTTGCCCCTTTTCCACCTCTTCTGCCATATGAGGACATGGCAAGAAGTTTCCATCTTTGAAGCAGAGAGCAAGCCCTCACCAGACAACAAATCTGTCAGTGGTTTAGTGTCCAGAGCTGTTAACAATAAATTTCTATTGTTTATAAATTACTCATGTTTTTACCATTTTATATCCCCACAAGCAATGAATGAGAATTACTTTATTATTATTATTAATTTAAGTTTTGGAATACATGTGCAGAACGTGCAGGTTTGTTACATAGATATACACATGCCATGGTGGTTTGCTGCACCCATCAACTCATCATCTAGATTAGGTATTTCTCCTAATGCCATTCCTCCCCTAGCCCCCCATCCCACAATAGGCCCTGGTGTGTGATGTTCCCAGCCCTGTGTCCACGTGTTCTTATTGTTCAACTCCCACTTATGAGTGAGAGCATGTGGTGGTTGGTTTTCTGTTACTGTGTTAGTTTGTTGAGAATGATGGTTTCCAGTTTTATCCATGTCCCTCCAAAGGACATGAACTCATCCTTTTTTATGTCTGCATACTATTCCATGGTGTATATGTGCCACATTTTCTTTATTCAGTCTATCATTGATGGGAATTTGGGTTGGTTCCAAGTTTTTGCTATTATGAATAGTGCTGCAATAAACATACGTGTGCATGTGTCTTTATAGTAGGATGATTTGTAGTCCTTAGGGTATAAACCCAGTAATGGGATGGCTGGGTCAAATAGTATTTCTGGTTCTAGATCCTTGAGGAATCACCACATTGTCTTCCACAATGGTTGAACTAATTTACATTCCCACCAACAGTGTAAAAGCATTTCTATTTCTCCACATCCTCTCCAGCATCTGTTGTTTTCTGACTTTTTAATGATCACCATTCTAACTGGTGTGAGCTGGTATCTCATTGTGGTTTTGGTTTGCCTTTCTCTAATGATCAGTGATGATGGGCTTTCTTTCATATGTTTGTTGGCTGCATA
Source organism: Piliocolobus tephrosceles (assembly GCF_002776525.5). Taxonomy (NCBI): domain Eukaryota; kingdom Metazoa; phylum Chordata; class Mammalia; order Primates; family Cercopithecidae; genus Piliocolobus; species Piliocolobus tephrosceles. Next base: position 76,153,420 of record NC_045438.1, on the reverse strand, counting down.
AATGTCTTCTTTTGAGAAATTTCTGTTCATATCCTTTGCCCACTTTTTGATGGGGCTGTTTGTTTTTTTCTTGTAAATTTGTTTAAGTTCTGTGTAGCTTCTGGATATTAGCCCTTTGTCAGCTGAATAGATTGCAACAATTTTCTCCCATTCTGTAGGTTGCCTGTTCACTCTGGTGATAGTTTCTTTTACTGTGCAGAAGCTCTTTAATTTAATTTGTCAGTTTTGCCTTTTGTTGTAATTACTTTTGGTGTTTTAGTCATGAAGTCTTTGCCCATGGCTATGCCCTGAATGGCATTGCCTAGATTTTCTTCTAGGGTTCTTAAAGTTTTAGGTCTTATGTTTAAGCCTTTAATCCATCTTGAGTTAATTTTGCATAAGGCGTAAGGAAGGGGTCCAGTTTCAGTTTTCTGTATATAGCTAGCCAGTTTTCCCAACACCATTTATTAAATAGAGAATCCTTCCCTTATGGCTTGCTTTTGTCAGGTTTGACAAAGATCCAATGATTATAGATGTGGTGTTATTTCTGAGGCCTCTAATCTTTTCCATTGGTCTATATATCTGTTTTGGTACCAGTACCATGCTGTTTTGGTTACTATAGCCTTGTAGTATAGTTTGAAGTCAGATAGCGTGATGTCTCCTGCTTTGTTCTTTTTGCATAGGATTGTCTTGGGTACACAGGTTCTTTTTTGGTTCCATGTGAAATTTAAGTCTTTTTTTTCTAATTCTGTGAAGAAAATCAATGGTAGCTTCATGGGGATAGCATCAAATCTATGAATTACTTTGAGCAGTATGGTCATTTATACAATATTGATTCTTCCGATACATGAGCATGGAATGTTTTTCTATTTGTTTGTGTTCTCTCTTATTTCTTTGAGCAGTGGTTTGTAGTTATCCTTGAACAGGTCCTTCACATCCCTTGTAAGTTGTATTCCTAGGTATTTTATTATCTTTTTAGCAGTTGTGAATGGTAACTCAGTCATGATTTGGCTGTTTGTCTATTATTGATGTATAGGAATGCTTGTGATTTTTGCACATTGATTTGTATTCTGAGACTTTGTGGAAGTTGCTTATCATCTTAAGGAGATTTTGGACTGAGACGATGGGTTTTCCTAAATGTACAGCCATGTTATCTGCAGATAGATACAATATGACTTCCTCTCTTCCTATTTGAATACCTTTCTTTCATTCTCTCATCTGATTGTCCTGGCCAGAACTTCTAATACTATGTTGAAGAGGAGTGGTGAGAGAGGGCATTCTTGTCTTATGCCAGTTTTCAAAGGGAATACTTTCAGCTTTTGCCCATTCAGTATGATATTGGCTGTGGATCTGTCATAAATAGCTCTTATTATTTTGAGATACATTCCATCAATATCTAGTTTATTGAGAGCTTTTTGCATGATGAGGTGTTGACTTTTATTGAAGTCTATTGAGATAATCATGTGGGTTTTGTCATTGGTTCTGTTTATGTGATGGGTTACATGTATTGATTTGCATATGTTGAACCAGCCTTGCATTCCAGGGATGAAGCCACCTTGATCATGATGGATAAGCTTTTTGATGCGCTGCTGGGTTCGGTTTGCCAGTATTTTATTGGGGATTTTCACATTGATGTTCATCCAGGATATTGGCCTAAAATCTTCTTTTTTTGTTTTGTCTCTTCTAGGTTTTGGTATCACGATGATGCTGGCCTTATAAAATGAGTTAGGGAGGAATCCCTCTTTTTTTATTGTTTGAAATAGTTTCAGAATGAACAGTACCAGCTCCTCTTTGTACCTCTGGTAGAATTCGACTGTGAATCCGTCTGGTCCTGGGCTTTTTATGGTCGGTAGTCTATTACTGCCTCAATTTAAGAACTTTTTATTGGTCTATGCAGGAATTTGAATTTTTCCTGGTTTAGTCTTGGGAGAGTGTATGTGTCCAGGAATTTATCTATTTCTTCTAGATTTTCTGGTTTATTTACATAGAGGTATTTATGGTATTCTCTGATGGTAGTTTGTATTTCTGTGGGATCAGTGGTGACATCCCCTTTATAATTTTTTATTGTGTCTATTTGATTCTTCTCTCTTTTTCTTCTTTATTAGTCTGGCTAGTGGTTTATCTATTTTGTTAATCTTTTCAAAAAACCAGCTCCTGAATTCATGGATTTTTTGAAGGGTTTTTCGTGTCTCTACCTCCTTCAGTTCTGCTCTGATCTCGGTTATTTCTTGTCTTCTGCTAGCTTTTGAATTTGTTTGTTCTTGCTTATCTAGTTTTTTTAATTGTCATGTTAAGGTGTCAATTTTAATCTTTCCTGCTTTCTCCTGTGGGCATTTAGTGCTATAAATTTCCCTCTAAACACTGCTTTAGCTGTGTTCCAGAGATATAAATTACTCATTTTAAGGAATTGTGTTATAGCAGCCCAAATGGACTAATACAAATTGTGTCATGGTAGCTGCCAATGTGTACATTATTTTTTGTACACTTAAAGAATTTTAAGTGCAATACTTTCTTCTACAGACCTAAAAAACACTATATTTCATTTGCTATTTTAGTTATAGTATGAAATTATTTCTAAAATGTATTAAAATTTGCATGCCTCTCCTAGCAAATTGATGTGTACAAAGTAGAAAATGCAAAATTGCAAAAAGCTCTTACATGAATGCTACAGAGAAGTTTATCACATTGAAAATATTTGGTTGTATAATTAGTTTAATTGTGCCTGTAATAAAGCTTCAAGCTCAGTTAAAGTACAGGCTCCCAGATTTGCACAGGTGTTTCTGCTAACTTAAGTTCAGACAGCTAGGAATCCTTTTACTTTTAAATAGCACTTACTGAAAACTAAAAGTCTAATGACTCATTCATTGAATCACACTATCACATTGATCACCTGTGTGAGCAGCATAAATAAAATGATTTACTTCACACGTTTTAGTCTTTACATTTTATTCAAAGATATCCAGGCATCTCACAACAGTACAGTTATATCCAATTAGAATAAATTCATAGAGATCAAGACATAGGGCAGACTCACATCACCTGTTCTTGTGCTCCTATAGCCAAATAGCCCTTAAAAGGGCTTAATGAAGACAAGCTTAAGTTGAGTTAAATATTGGAAAGCCTGAGGAAGTGGGTACCTTAGATGTTAGATAATTAGAATTCAATGAGTGCCCTTTCTATGATCCTCTCTCTCAGTGCAAGACAAGAGGAAATTTCTGAACAACTTCTCCCTATGATCTTTGTAAAAAACAATTAAGTTACAGCATGACAAGCTGTGTCTGCCTTTGATAAAATATATCTAATAAAATATTAACTGTGACATAACTTAAAAATTTTGACAGCTGAAAGTCATATTTTTTCAGTAAATTATGCATTTCTATATTTCAGTTGAAAAGTTTGTGAACAAAGAGCAATTTAAAAAATAATCTTTTCTTAATATTATTTTTGTCAGAAGCCTCTAATTATTATAAAAGCCTCTAAACAGTCATTAAGCTTTACTTACAAAAGTGCACATGCCATTTTCAGGTGAACTTTCACAGACACTTTTTGAAAGAATATTCATAGAAAGAATATTCATGTCATCCTGCGTGGACATACAAATTGGAAAAATCGACATTGGAGACTGCAAAAGGTGGGAGGGAGGGAGGGAATGGGATGAGGATTGAAAAAAACTGGTTGTTCAGTACAATGTTCACTATTCAAGTGATGGATATACTAAAAACCCAGACTTCAGCAGTACACAATATATTCATGTAAGAAAATTGCACTTATACTCTTTAAATGTATAAAAATTATATTTTTTAAGTGCACCCAAGAGTATGACTACAACAAATGCCTTCTGGTTGGGGCAGATAACATTAGTGAATGCAGCAAGTAGATTGAGGACAGTAAAGCAAGATGAGAAATAAAACTAAATAGACTGAGTCTCATTTATAGAGACCACCACTGCTCAGTTCCAACTGCTTGCTGGCACCAGCTTTTTAATATGTTGATTGTTCAGGGGAAACCCAAAAGTCTAAAAGAACCAGAAGTGAATCTTTCCATTTTGAATGCTAGCAAATAATTTTGTCCTTTAAAAAAATTATGTGTGCCAAAATAAATGTATCTTTTGGCTGGATTTGGCTCAATGGTCACTCACTGTCAACTTCTGACTTAGAATTCTATATTAAATAACAAGAGGATAACATTAATTAAAATAGAAGATTTGTTATTACTCATTATCAGCACCAAGATAAATCACTGGTCTCCAAGCCTGTTTCTTTCCCAGAACACATTCCCTTTCTCTTTCTGTGCCTATGACATTCCCCCAGATGTTCACAGGGCCCACTCCTTCCCTAGCCTCTGCTCAAGTGTCTCATCCTGAGAAAGCTCTTCCTTAATTGCTTCTTTAAAATGAAACTGCTATACTCTACCCATTCACCTTGCATGTATCACTTCATGCCATTTATTCTACAAATATATTGAGCATCTACTTCATGAAGAGCTCTCTTTTAAGCCCTGGGGATATAGAGGTGAATAAACAAAATCAAAGTCTTTATCCTCATAAAGGGGAAAGAGAGACTATAAACAAGCAAGTACACAATATATTAGGTTGTAATATGCTCTAGGGAGAAAAGTAAAGCTGGGTAAAGAAGATAAGAAGTGCAATGAGGGATGAGGCAGAGCAAGATGGCTGAATAGAATCCTCCACTAATTGTCCTCCTCAAAGGAACATCAAATTGAACAACTATCCTCATAAAAAATGCACCTTCATAAGAACCAAAAATCAGGTGTGTGCACACAGTACCTGGTTTTAACTTTATATTACTGAAAAATGCACCAAAAAGAGTAGGAAAAACAGTCTTGAATTGCCCATGCCACCCCTTCCCAGTTCTTTAGCAGCAGCCACATGCAAAGAAGTAATCTGTGCATTTGAGGGAGGAAAACACAATGATTGTGAGACTTTGCATTGGAACTCAGTGCTGTCTGTCGCAGCTGAAAGCAACACCATGCAGAACTTGTTGCAGCTCACAGGCAGGGCATTTAGACCAGCCCTAGCCAGAGGAAAATTGACCATCCCAGTGGTTGGAATCTGAGTTACAGCAATCCCTACTACTGCAGACTAAAGTGCTCTAGGGTTCTAAATAAATGGGAAAGGCAGTCTAGGCCACAAGGACTGCAATTCCTGGACAAGTTCTAGAACTGTGCTGGTCTTGGAGTCAGTGGATTTAAGATGTATACAATCCAGTGAGACACCAGGTGGGGTGGTAAAGGGAGTGCTTTTGTCATCCCTCCCCCAACCCTAGAAAACATCTCTGAGACAGATTCTTCCCTCCACCTAAAGAGAAGTGAGGGGAGAATTAAGAGCACTTTGCTTTGCAACTTGGATACCAGTTTAGTCACTGTAGGATATGGCAATCAGTAGGATAGGCAGCATCCTGAGACCCCTACTCCAGCCCCCAACTTCTGGATGACATTTCTATATACATCCTTAGCAGGAAGGTAACCCACTCCCTTCAAGGGAAGGACCCAGTTCTGGCAGGATTCTTTATCTGCTGAATAAAGATCCCTTGGGTCAGGAATAATCAGTGGTAGTAGCCAAACAGTACTCACCAGGGGCATTGAGTGAGACTCGGAGATGCGCTAGCTTCAGATGTGAACCAGTACGTTCCCAGCTCAAGTGGCCACAGGGAGAGACCCCTTTCTGCTTGAGAAAAGGAGAGGCAAGAGTAAAGAGGATTTTGTCTTTCAGCTTAGGATTTAGCTCAGCCACAGTGAGGTAGAGTACCAAACAGGCTTTTTGGGTACCTGATTCCAGGTCTGAGCTCTCGGACAGCATTTCTATACCTTTTCTGGGACAGAGAGGAGCCCACTGCCCTGAAAGGAGAATCCTAGGCCTGGCGGCATTTACCACAAGCTGACTGAAGAGGTCTTGGACCTTGAGTGAACACCAGTAGTAGCCAGGCAGTACTTGATGTAGCCCTGAAGCAGTGATGGGGAAAGGTTCTTCTGCCAGTATCAAGAGGGGAGGAGGAAGAGTGGGAAAAACTTTGCCTTGTGGCTTGGGTGCCAGCTTAGAGCACCAGATAGATCCCTAAAATTTCTTACTACAGGTTCTGGCTCTTAGATGGCATGTTGAGACCTGCCCAAGGCTGGGGGAAAGTCATCCTTCCCTTTGACGGGAATAGCCAGGCAGTGGTTACCATGGGCTTTGGGCAAGACCCAGTGCTGTGCTGCTTTCAGGTCTGACCCAGAACAGTTCCAGTGGTGGTGGACACAGAGGTATTTGTGTCACCCCTCCTCCAGCTCCAGGCAACTCAGCAAAGAGAGACTCCATTGTTTGAGAGAAAATAAGGGAACAAGGGTCTCCACCTGGTAGTGCAAGAAATTATTTCATACCTTACCCAAGATCACCAAGGTAGTACTTATATAAGTCTGCAAGAGCCACAACATTACTGGACTTGGGGTGCCCTCCAATGCAGATAAGGATGACCAAAAACAATCAAGTCCTTTTAAATGTCTGAAAGCTTTCCCAAGAAGTTTGGGTACAAACTTCCCAGATTATGAAGACTACAATAAATACCTACCTCTTCAATGCCCAGAAAATGATGAAAAACCATAAGCATCAAGACCATCCAGGAAAACAACCTCACAAAAAAAAAAAAAAAAAAAAAAAAAAAAAAAAAAAAAAAAAAAAAAAACCCTAAATAAGGCACCAGGGAAGTGACCTTTCAAACAAGAGAACTCAGAATAGCTGCTTTGAGAAAACTCAACAAAATTCAAGATAACACAGAGAAGAAACTGAGAATTCTATTAGATAAATTTGACAAAGAGATTGAGATAATTAAAAAGAATTAAGCAGTAATTCTGGAGTTGAAAAATGCAATTGACATACTGAAGAATGCATCACAGTCTCATAATGGCAGAACTGATCAAGCAGAAGAAATAATTATGGGCTTGAAGATAGGCTGTTGGAAAATACAGTCAGAGAAGAAAATACACAGTCAGAGGAGAAAAAGGAATGAAGCATATCTACAAGATTTAGAAAATAGCCTCAAAATGAGAAATGTAAAACTTATTGGCCTTAAAGAGGAGGTGGGGGGGGGGGGGGTGTTAGAAAGTTTATTCAAAGGTATACTAAGAATTTCCCAAAGATTTATGGCCATTCTTTCAGGAGAAAGGTGGTATCACATTGTGGTTTTGATTCCTATTTCCCTGATACTTAGTAATGTTGAACATTTTTCCATATGCTTGTTGGTCATTTGTTTATCTTTTGAGAATTGTCTATTCATGTCTATATATATATATATATACACTCTGGATATGAGTCTTTTGTCAGATATATAGACTCTGAAGAGTTATTCCACTCTATAATTTGTCTGTTAACTCTGTTGATTGATTATTTATTTTGCTGTGCAGTGATTATTTCTTTTGCTGTGCAGAAGTTTTTTAGTCTAATTAAGTCTAACCTATTTATCTTTGTTATTGTTGAATTTGCTTTTGTGTTCTTGGTCATGAAGTCTTTGCCTAAGCCATTGTCTAGAAGGGTTTTCCTCATGTTGTCTTCTAGAATTTTTATGGTTTCGGGTCTTATATTTAAGTCTTTGATCTATCTGGAGTTGATATTTGTATAAGGTGAGAGATAAGGATCCAGACATGGATGCCCACTTTCACCACTTCGATTCAACATAGTACTGCAAGTTATAGCCAAATCAATCAGACAAGAAAAGATATCAAGGGCATCCAAATCAGTGAAAGAGGAAAAGAAAGTGTTGCTGTTTGCTGATGATATGATTATAGACCTAGAAATCCCTAAAGACTCATCCAAAAAGCTCCTAGAACTGATATATGAATTTAACAAAGTTTATGTACACAATTTGGTAGCTCTGCTATACATCAACAGTGAAAAAGTTGAGAACCAAATCAAGAATGCAACCCCTTTTACAATAGCTGCCAAAAAAATCATACTTAGAAATATACCTAACCAAGGAGGTGAAAGGCCTCTACAAGAAAAACTACAAAACACTGCTGAAAGAAATCATAGGTGACACAATCAAACAGAAACACATCCTATGCTTATGAATGGGTAGAATCAATATTGTGAAAATGACCACATAGCCAAAAACAATCAACAAATTCATTGCAATTCCCATCAAAATACCACCATTATTCTTCACAGAACTAGGAAAAATAATTCTAAAATTTATATGGAACAAAAAAAAGAGCCTGCATAGCCAAAGCAAGACTAAGCAAAAAGAACAAACCTGGAAGCATCACATTACCCAACTTCAAACTATACTATAAGGCCATAGTCACCAAAACAGTCACCAAAACAGTATGGTACTGGTATAAAAATAGGCCACACACCAATGGAACAGAATAGAGAACCCAGAAATAAAGCCAAATACTTACAGCCAACTAACTTTCAACAAAGCAAATAAAAACATAAAGTGGGGAAAGACACCCTATTCAACAAATGGTGCTGGGATAACTGACTAGCCACATGTAGAAGAGTAAAACTGGAGCTCCAGTACATCTGACAGCAGACTTTTCAGTGGAAACCTTACAGACCAGGAGAGAACATGGCATGGCACATTTTAAGTTCTGAAGGAAAAATCTTACATCCTGGTATAGTAAATTCAGTGAAAATATTATTCAAACATGAAGAAGAAACAAAGACTTTATTATAACACTGTAACTGTGGTGTGTAACTACTCTTAAGTAGAAACACTAAAAGATAAACCAATCCAAAATAATTGCAACAACAACTTCCCAAGACACAGAGAGTACAATAAGATGTAAGTAGAAAGAATATAAAGTTAAAAAGCAGGAGGACAAATTAAAATGTAGAGCTTTATTAGTTTTTTTTTATTTTTGCGTGTTTATTTGCTTTACAAACAGTATTAAGTTGCTTATCAGCTTGAAATAATGAATTACAAGACAACATTTGCATGCCTCATGGTAACCTTAAACCAAAAAACATAAAATAGATACACAAAAAATAAAGGGTAAGAAATTAAAGCATACCACCAGAAAAAATTCACTTTCACTAAAAGGAAGACAACAAGGGTGGAAAGAAAGAAAAGAAGACCACAAAACAACCTGAAAACAAATAACAAAATGGCAGGAGTAAGTCCTTGCTTATCGGTAATAACATTGAATGGAAATGAACTAAACTCTCCAATAAAAATATATACACTGCTTGAGTGGATTAAAAAATAAGACTTATTAATCTATTGCCTACAAGAAACATACTTCACCTATAAAAACTCACATAGACTTAAAATAAAGTGATGGAAAAGGATATTTTATGCCAATTGAAAGCAAGAAAAGGAGTAGTGATACTTACATCACACAGAAACAGATTTCAAGATAAAAACTATACGAAGAGCCAAAAGGCCACTATATAATGATGAAGGGGTCAATTTAACAAGAGGATATAGCAATTGTAGCTATATATGCACCCAACACTGGAGCACTCAGATATATAAAGCAACTATTATTAGAGCTAAAGAGAAAGATTGGCCCCAATACGATAATAGCCAGAGACTTCAACACCTCATTTTCAGCATTGGACAGATCTTTCAGACAAAATCAACAAAGAAACATCAAACTTAATCTACACTATAGAAGCATCAAACTTAATCTGCATTATAGGCAAAATCTACATGATATTTTATTCAACCACTATACCATACACATTCTTTTTCTCAGCACATAAATCATTCTCAAGCATAGACCATGTTTTAGGTCACAAAACAAGTCTTAAAACATTTAAAATATTGAAATAATATCGAGCGTATTTTCTGACCACAATGGAATAAAACTGGAAATCAATAACAAGAGCAATTTTGGAAACTATACAATCACATGGAAATTAAACAATATGGTCCTGAATAACCAGTGGGTCAAGTATGACATTAATAAGGAAATTTTGATGGCATTAAGAAGGGAAAATGTCTTGGAACAAATGATAATGGAAACAACATACAAAAACCTGTGGGATACAGTGAAAACTATTAAGAAGGAGATTTATAGCTATAAGTGCCTATATCAATAAAGAAGAAAAAAAGACAAATAAACAACCAAATGACACATCTTAACTAAAAATGTAAGAGTAAACCAAATCTAAAATAGCAGAAGGAAAGAAATAATAATGATTAAAAATAAATAAATTGAAATGAAAAAAAATACAAAACATTAACAAAACAAAAAGGTTGTTTTTTTGAAAAATTAAAAATTGACATGCCTTTAAAATCGAGAAAGCTTCAGCTAGACTAACTAAGATAAAAAGAAAGCAGACATAAATAGATAAAATCAGAGATGAAAAAGGAGACATTACAACTGATACTGCAGAAATACAAAAGACCATTAATGACCACTATGATGAACTATATGCCAATAAATAGGAAAATCTCAAATAAATGGATAAATTCCTAGATACATACAGGCCAGAAGATTGAACCATAAAGAAATCTAAAACCATCCCTGATGAACATTGATTCAAAAGTCTCAACAAAATGCTAGTAAATTCAACAACACATTTAAAAGATAATTCATCATGACTAAGTGTGGCAGTTCAACACCCACAAATCAACCTATATGAGCATTTCAATTTATGCTAAAAACATTTGATAAAAATTCAACATCTTGTCACAATAACAACCTCAAAAAACTAGTAAAACAAAATCCTCAGAATTAACTTAAACAAAGAGAAAGATCTCTACAATGAAAACTATAAAACACTATTACAGAAAGTTGAAGAGAACACCAAAAAATGGAAAGATATTTGATGGATTGGAAGAATCAATATCATTAAAATGTCCATAATATTCAGAGCAATTTACTTTTAAATGCAATCCGTATCAAAATACCAATGACATTCTTCACAGAAATAGAAAAAAAAAAATCCTGCAATATATATGGAACCACCAAAGACTCAGAATAGACAAAGCTCTCCTGACCAGAAAGAACAAAACTACAGGGATCACATTACTTGACTTCAAATTATACTGCAGAGCTATAGTAACCAATACAGATTGGTACTGGCATAAAAACAGACATATAGACTAATGGAACAGAATAGAGAACCCTTAAACAAATTCATACATCTAAAATGATATCATTTTTGACAAAGATATCAAGAATGTAACTCGGGAAGTGGTCAGTCTTTTCAACAAGTAGTGCTTAGGAAAATGAATATCCATATGATGAAAACAACAGGCATTGGGTAAATGTTTCCATTCTGAAAGGGAGAAATTGGCCAAAACAAAGAGTTATAGGCCCTATATAAGTCTGAAACTTAGCAGGGCAGTCATTAAATCTTAAAGCTCCAAGATAATCTCCTTTGAGTCCATGTCTCATATCCAGGCTATACTAATGCAAGGAGTGGTCTCCCAATGCCTTTGGGTGCTTTCATGGGCCAGCATTGAATACCTGTGGCTTTTCCAGACACATGGTGCAAGCTGTAAATGAATCTACTATTCTGAGGTTTAGAGGAAAGTGGCTCTCTTCTCACAGCTCCACTAGGCAGTGCCCCAGTGGAGATTCTGTGTGGGAGCTCCAACTCCACATTTCCACTCTGCATTGCCCTCATAGACGTTCTCCATGAGGGCTCTGCCTCTGCATCAGACTTCTGCCTGGACATCCAGGTATTTCCATACATCCTCTGAATTATAAGCAGAGGTTACAAGCCTCAACTCTTGTCTTCTGTACACCCACAGACCCAACACTTCATGGAAGCTGCCAAGGCTTGGGGCTTGCATCCTCTAAAGTAATGGCCTGAGCTGTGCCTTGACCTCTTTTAGCCATGGCTGGAGCTGGAGCAGCTGAAACAGAGGGCACCATGTCCTGAGGCTTCACAGAGCAGCAAGGCCCTGAGCCTGGCCCATGAAATCTTTTTTCCCTCTTAGGCCTTGAGACTTGTGATGGGAAGAGCTGCCATGAAGGTCTCTGAAATGCCTTGAAGACACTTTCCCCCATTGTCTTGGCTATTAAGATTCAGCTCCTCTTTACTTATGGACATTTCTGCAGCCTTGGCTCTCTCCCCAGAAAATGGGTTTTTCTTTTCTACCACATGGTCAGACTGTAAATTTCCCAAACTTTTATTCTCTGCTGCCCTTTTAAATATAAGTTCTAGTTTCAGGTTATTTCTTTGTTTTTGCAAATAATCATAGGCATTTAGAAGTGACCAGGCCACTTCTTGAACCATTTTCTGGTTAGAAATTTCTTACACCAGACACACTAAATTATCTCTCTTATCTCTCTCAAGTCCAAATTTCCACAGATCTCTAGAGCAGAGGCACAATGCTGCCAGTCTCTATGCTAAAGCATAGCAAGAGTGACCTTTGCTCCAGTTCCCCACAAGTTCCCCATCTCCACCAGAGACCACCTCAACCTTGACTTCACTGTCCATATCACCATCAGCATTGTGGCCACAACCATTCAACAAGTCTCTAGGAAGTTCCAAATTTTCCCTTATCTTCCTGTCTTCTTTGGAGTCCCCCAAACTTTTCCAACCTTTGCCCATTACCCAGTTCCAAAGTTGCTTCCACATTTTCAGATATCTTTACAGCAATACCCCACTTCCATGATACCCATGTTCTGTACTAGTCCATTCTCACACTGCTATAAAGAACTACCTGAGACTGGGTAATCTATAAAGAAAAGAGGTTTAATTGGCTCAAAGTTCTGCAGTCTGTACAGGAAGCATGGCTGGGGAGGCCTCAGGAAACTTACAATTATGCCAGAATGCAAAAGGGAAGTGGGTACAATTTTCACATAGCAAAGCAGGAGAAAGTGAAATGGGGAGTGCTACACACTTTTCAACCACCAGATCTCATAAGAATGCAATCATAAGACAGCACTAGGAGAATGGTGCTAAACCATTAGAAACCACTCCTATGATCTAGTCACCTCCCAACAGGCCCCACCTCCAGCACAGGGAATTGCAATTCAACATGAGATTTGGGTGGGGACACAGAACCAAGCCATATTAACTACTTACAAGAATGCCAAGGTAATAATCTAAATGAGATATATTGGGAAGTCCAGTTAACTGATTGAGGTGGAGCTGATGAAAAGTAATCAGATCTGAATATACATTGAAAGTCAACATATCCCAACTCATGTAGCATTTGTGACGAAGGTTTAAAATAGATGAAAAGATGCTAACCATCTCTTATAAAACTCAACCTCTTTAGTCAAGGTAATAACAAAATATGATGCCAGCTTCATTTACAAAGAAAAAACAAAACAAAACAAAAATACTTAATCTCTTCCAGAATCTAGACCCAAATTATCTTTCCAAATTTCTCTCTCATTGGTTATTTACAAATGCTCATTCTCCTAGTTGCACTACCATATTAGCAAATAACAATTATCCCCTGAACATACTGAATATAATTTGGGGTCATAATCTTAACCAGACTCTCAGTTTTTCTTCTGCATGGAATGTTCTCCACCTATAAAATCCCATCATTCTCTCAAGTCTGTGGGGTCTTGCCTAGCAGCCCAAGTAATCTTTTCCCATCTCCTAAGTTGGAAATGTGTTTTAGTGAAAAGAAATGATAGGGAATAATGAGAAAACTTTGCATTTGTTGGCAGTTTTACCTCTTTGGAAGAGAATGTCTAAAACTTGTAGCAGTATGTTTCTTACATCCTCTTAAATCTCTTTTCTAACTAAAAGACCCAAGTCCTACATAAATCAGAAAACAAGATTACTATAGTGGAAGTAGAGATGGGGAGAATGCTGGTAATCGTGCATATTGAAAAGTGCAGTTTTTCACATATTTGTGACTGCTGAGAGGAACAGACAACCAATAGACACAGGTAGAAGGAAGATAAACCTGCAATACTGCAGAGACGTGCCTGAAAATACTTAACAGGTTTTGAAATACGAACTGGAAAGAATGAACTGACTTAACCTGCTCCTTGTGAACCTATGGAAAAAAAATTAACTCCCACTTATGAACAGGAGAAAGATCAAGAGCAATCATTCATCCAGTATTCTTTTTTTTTTCTTTTCTTTTCTTTTTGTAGGGGTTAAGGGAAAACAGGCTCTCATTCTGTTGCCCAGGCTGGAGTGCAATGGCACAATCATAGCTCACTGCAGCCTCAAACTCCTGGGCTCAAGTTATCCTCCCACCTCATCCTCCTGAGTAGAGCTGAACTACAGGTGCACACCACCACACTGGCTAATTTTTTTTTTTTTTTTTTTTTTTTTTTTTTTTGAGAGAGAGAGATGGGGATTTACTTTATTGCTAAGGCTCATCTCAAACTCCTGGGCTCAAGTGATCCTCCTGTCTCATATTCTAACAAAATCTCATAATATTCAATGCCATAGAACATGAAAGAAAAAATATTACCACATAGTAAAGTAGAAGAATAAGCATTTGGAGACTTAAAGGAAGCATATGTCTGAAAAAGATCTAGTGAAAGATCTGGAAGAAGAGTTAAGAAAATTATTCAACGTGTGTGTGTGTGTGTGTGTGTGTATGTGTGTGTGTGTGTGTGTGTGTCTATGTGTAATATATATACATATATATTCCCTGTGAATCAAGAGCAATATATTCAAAACACAGCTATTTATCAGCTATCAAAAAATAAACATAGTTAATACTAAAAGCAGTTAAATAGTATGAGTGAACTTTATTTTAATGGAGATATTTTCCCCGCAATGTAAGTGACCTGGGTTTGGTTGAAAGTAGATAATCCATTGTGAAAATGCAGTCATTTTATCAATTGAGTACTAAATTATCATTCTGCTTCTGGTGTAACTGTGCCACCTATTTTATTTCACAATTGCTATCTTGTCACCAATCCTAGCCATTGCTTATTTTTATCTTCTTCCATAACAAAAGAACATAGCATTAAAGATGTATGCCATTTGTTCTTTTCTCAGTGCCCTTTGAACACAGTCTCATAGCAACACATAACATGTACCTTATTTTATTATACTGGTTTGATAATCAGTCACCCTACTATACACACACTCATGTCTGAGGCAAGAGCACATATTTTATTTTGGAACTTCAGTGTCTAGCGTAGTATCTGGCACATAGTATGTAATCAACAATGTATGCTGAATTAATCATAATTTAAGAACATTAATCACAAAAATGTTTTACACACTGGAAGAGTTCCGTTACTATGTAAAGTGGCATTTACTTTGAAACTTAGACTGAAATAAAAATGGATTTTGAAAGAGTTTGTAAAGTAAATCTATTCCAAAATACCTCTTCTACCATTTCTCAAAATCATGCTCTTGCTCAAAATAAAATCCCCTTGGAAATCAACCATGTCATCAAGAAAACCTGTCCAAGCACTCAGGTTAAATTTGTGCTGTCTCAGAAATAGTCAGCCTTCATAAAAGGCACTGCCGACATATGTACTGGATGTGAGAAACTGCAGATTGATGCCTTTGAGCTAAGAAATTAATTGAATGCACTTCTGTGTTCTCCCTGATTCACTGGATAGAGCTAATAACTTACAAGATAAGAAAACGTATGTCCATGGGGAAAAAGAGAGCCATGGTTACCAATGCTTCTGGTAAAGGTCCTGTGGTATATAGAAGAAATTTAGGTAGTTAAAGGAAGAATATGAAATGAGATTAATCTCTTGAGAGTAAATTTAAGAAATCCTTTAAAAGATATACATGTTTTCCTTCACAAAACTGAATCAAACTTCAACCTCTTACAATATCTCAAGCTGACCATATCTAATTGTCCAAAAACTATTGCCAGACATCTTGCTGTTTTTCCACAAAGTGATGGAATTGTATGAAGCAACCCCAAATACCTTCAAATCAAATGCTCATAATGCAGGATGACAGGATAACATACATATGATGAATGCAGGGAAAGGGGATATTTCAATCCCAAACAAAATAATCACGGTGTAAATAAATTAAGACAGCTTCTGGTCAGATGACCTTAGCATATTTTCCTCCATTTCCAGCAATCAGGCCTCAGACCCTGATATGGTTTGGCTCTGTCTCCCCACCCAAATCTTATGTTGAATCACTATTCCCAGTGTTGGGGGAGGGACCTGGTGGGAGGAGATTGGATCACGGGGTGAATATCCCCTCTGTTGTTCTCATAATAGTGGGTGAGTTTTCATGAGGTCTGATCTTTTAAAAGGGTATGGCACTTCCCCCTTTGATCTCTCCTGTCACCATGTGAAAAATGTTCTTGCTTCCCCTCCACCTTCCTCCATGATTGCATGTTCCCTGAGGCCTCCCTAGCCACACCTCCTGTACAGTCTGCAGAACTGTGAGTCAATGAAACCTCTTTCCTTCATAAATTACCCAGTCTCAGAT
Organism: Piliocolobus tephrosceles; assembly: GCF_002776525.5. NCBI lineage: Eukaryota > Metazoa > Chordata > Mammalia > Primates > Cercopithecidae > Piliocolobus > Piliocolobus tephrosceles. The sequence continues at coordinate 76,137,144 of NC_045438.1, read as the reverse complement.
AGTTCTTCATAGCAGCGTGAGAACAGACTAATACGGACTGATATGATTTGGCTCTGCGTCCCCACCCAAATCTCATCTCGAATTGTAATCCACACATGTCAGTGGAGGGGCCTCCAGGAGATGATTGAATCATAGGGGCACACTTCTCCCTTGCTGTTTCTGTGATACTGAGTCCTCACAAGAGTTGTTTGAAAGTGTATGGCACCTCCCCTTTGTGCTCTCTGTCTCTTGCTCTACCACTATAAGACATACTTGCATCCCCTTTGCCCTTCTGCCACAACTGTAAGTTTCCTGAGGCTCCCCAGTCATGTTCCTGTTAAGCATGCAGAACTGTGAATCAATTAAACCTCTTTTTTTCATACAGTACCCAGTATCACGTAGTTATCTATAGCAGTGAATAAACAGACACATACTTGAGAATCTGCACTATCTATAATCCCTAAGCTAAAAGTGGTATAATTTAGGATATAAAGCAGAGAATAAATTCTTATGAATATAACAATGTATTCTCAATTCTCTCTTTGTTCATTTTCCTTAAATGTATGCTTTTCATATTTACTCTATTTTCTTCACTCCATGCCCCCACCTTGATCTCCACTTTCTAATAACCTATTCAAGGAGCATTTATCGAGAATCTACTATACTGTTCTATACACTGAAGATAAAATGTTAAATACTCTAAAGGACAAGGAAACATGCCTTTCCTGGTATACAAGGTGTTCCTGACAGTCAGAGAACCTAAGAAATGAAGACATTCACATTATGTAACAAAACAAAAAACTTGAAGAATTTTATGAACTAAATAAACCACATGCTATTAAAGTTAACAAAAAAAAGAGAGAAGATAGAAAAACTCGTTAATAAATAAAAAAGAGGTTACCAAAGGAAATTAAAATAATAGGCATAATTTTATGTTAGTAAATTATAAAATTTCAATAAAGTAGATGATATTCTGGAAAAGAAAACTGACTCAAAGTAGATGAATCTTAATCCTAATAATAATAGCATTGGGTGATTTTGAAAAAATTATTGGAAGCTAAATTTCAAGAAAGTTGTCATAACCAAGCAATTCCAAATGGCCAATAGTTCAAACTTCATTGGAACAGATCATTTTCCTACTATGCAAATTATTACAGAGAATAAAGAAATGTGAATGGGTCCCAGTTCACACTCTAAAGATGCATAGCCATGATATAAAAAAGATATAAAAATCAAATAATAATTAAAAAAGAGAAAAATTGATAGTTTCACTGCAAGAAGTAAAATTATCTCAAAAACACCATTTATAAAATTAATGTGCAAACTATAAGCTGGTGGCAATATTTGGTATATATATGAGACAAATATAGTGGCTATATAAAACCAAAAGAAAAAAGAAAAAAAAAAAAAAAAAAAACTTTAACATGGTTAGGCAATACCAAAAGGATCTATGACCTCAACCAAGTCATAGAAAGCAGAATTTATCTTCCCCAAGTTTGGTCATAGAAACTTGAATCCACTTGCCCCAAAGCAACCCATAAAACCAAAAAAAAAGGTCACTCTCTTCCTTCTCTCTTCTCCCTTGAAGACTCTCTCCAGAAGGGTCCTTCCCCAAGCCTGGGAGGAATGAATGGTACCCAGAGAGGACAAGAGAAATCTGAATAGCTAGAACTTGCTGGGTTTCCCCTCTCAGTTTATTACCCTTAGTTTTACCTTTTAGTCCAATCACATTTCTGCAAGGCTGTACATTCTTCAACAAACCCAAGCAAAAAAATAGACTGTTTTCCCTGAGTCTTTCAGTCTTCATGTCTGAAGACTCCCATATTACACATATTACTTCAGTATCACACCTTACAGTAGCAATACAATAATAATACGATTTTTTCTTTTTTTTTTTTT